>NW_002987470.1:353589-363589 GCF_000006295.1 Pediculus humanus corporis | reverse complement strand
AATGCGGGAAAACCAAACAACATTCTCAGGTACATATCAGGTATTTAATAAAATAATAATAATAATAATAATAAGAAACCTGGCGTCGCAAAAAAAAAAAAAAATTTAAGTCGTGGCGCCAAACATCTCGTTTCACAAACGTGGTTACAAAAAACAATAATTTTTTTTCCCCCCCGAATTATGTCGCACGTGACTTTTTTTCGACCAATCAAAATCAATTAAAAAAAAAAAAAAAAAACAATTAAATTCGCGAATGAAAAATTCGAAATTAATTTTTTTAATTCGATTAATTGAATCGATAAATTAATCGATCGATCGATCGATCGATCGATTTATGATTGAATTTATAAAGTGTTAATCGTGGTCAAATAATAAAAATTATTATTATGTAATCATCTGTTTTTTTTTTTTTTTTTTTGATTATTATCACCTGACATTTTGTCACCGTTTTCACGCCTCCTTTTCACGACGTCATCGACGCCATTAAAAAAAAAACCGTTAAAAATTAAAATCGTTTACATTTTTAAATTTTGTACATCAAATTTATAACCTTTTGAAAAAAAATTAGTAAAACGAAAAACGACGCCATATTGTCTATCGATTACCGCGCACTTAATTACCCCCACGTTAAATCGATAAAATTTCAAAAAAAAAAAAAAAACGTTTTAAATCGTTATTTAATTAATAATAATAATAATTATTATTATCATTATTATAACACGAAATCATTATTATTATTATTATTACGGCTATCAGATAAAATATATATGAAAACTTAACGATAAATTTATTTATTTTAAAAATCAAATCTTAACGTATAATAAAATAATTACGATTGAAATCTACTTCCACGTTAAAATAAATAACGGATTATTTATTATTATTATTATTATTATTATTATTATTATTATTATCGGTCACGTAAAAAATTATTCATTCCGCTCTCTTTTATTCCTTTTCGTCCGTTTTTTTTTTTTTTTTTTTTATAAGGCAAAAGAAAAAAAGAAATCATATCGTTTATTTTCCCGTGTCATTCACGTGTCACTAGTAAACGTTAAAAATTTCGTTGACACTTTAAGTTTGTACATGATACGACGACACGTTGAAACCGGAGCGTAACAAACAAACAAACAAAAAAAAAAAAAGGAGAAATTACATATAGAAAAAAATCCGACAAACGGATTAAAAAAAATTAAACAACGTTTTTAATTGAATAATAACTCGTCTGAGCTTTTTTTTTTTTTCTTTTTCTTTTACCACGAGAATCCTATCAAAATCCTTCGGAAAATTCGACTGAATACGGAAAACAGAAAATTTTCCTTTTTTTTTTTTTTTTTTTTTTTGCGTAAATCGAATAAAGAAAACCGACAAAATTAACGCAGGAAGTAAAAAAAAAAAAAAAAAAATACCCGCGGGTGTGTATACCCGGGATTTAATATATAAATTTTCACAAATTCTAACCCCCTGTCAGTCACGGGTACCCCCACGTATATTTAAAATTTAAAAAAAATTTTCTCGGATGTAAACAAAAAAAAAAAAAAAAAAAAAAACAAATTACACGTGTGCCATTATGATAACAACGTTCGCATCATTCAAACATTTTCAAGTTTTCAACCCTCACCAAATCGCCTCGCACCCCCCCCCCCTCCTTAAATAAAACGTTTGGATTTGATCTCTACCCCTACCCCACCTCACCTCACCCCCCGTGAGAAAAATAATAGAGAGAGAGAGAGAGAAAAAAATTTTCCGGGGAAAATAAAAAATAAAGTCTGAATTTTTATTGCAACTCAAGTCATCATCGTCACAGCTCCTGCTATTGCTGTTGCTGTTGCTGTTACTGCTACTGAATGTTTTATGAGAAACCAAGGCAAAAGGAAATTCTGGACCAATTTGTCATTGTCTCAAAAACCTTTGTAGTGAGCTTTTAGTGAAACTGTTGTCAGTCCTTCATTGACAAACATTATGTTCAATCAACGTTTCGACTAATATTAACTCATATTATTTTATGTTCCTTTCAGTTTGAAGTGATGTTAAATTTTAAAACTATCACAAATATAAAGCAATGGATGATTTTGAACAAGGTAAATTTAATAATTTTCACGAAATTTTTTTTTTTTAAATAATTTGTTTACGCTTTTCCGATTTTTCTTTTTTTCGCTATTTTTTTTTCCGCTTTTTTTCGGTTTTATCGCGTCGAGAGAAAATTTTTTTTTTTTTTTTTTTTTTTTTTTTTAACTTGCGGCGACGAAGGGAAAAAAAAAGAGAAGAAGAAGAGGAAAAATGGAAAAAGGAGGAAGTGAAAGAGAAGGAAAATTGAAAATCGTGTTTTTACCCTTGAAATGATGATTTTCCGAGAAAACGCGAGTTTTCCCCCCCCCCCCCCTTCGAGTTCTACTAATAAAAATGGCGAAAAAAGGTTTTAATAAAAAAATTTTTCGATGAAATTATCGCGTTGAAAATTATTTTATGGCGGGGGGGGGGGTGGGAAGCGGTTTGAAATCTTCACCGCGAAATACTTATTTAAAAAATAATAATAATAATAATAATAATAAAAGAGTGATGATGATGATAATGATGATGATAATAAGAAATGGTAAACACATTTCGTGACGTTATGTTCTCAGAGATTGATTCAATTACTTTTAATGATGCTGTGGATGAACTTGCAAATGGATTGTTGCGATTTATATAAGAAAAATAGGAAAAAAAAAAAAAAAAAAAGAATCTTTTTAAGCATGAAATGAGATTGAATAGTTGAATCGTATTGTTGTTGATGATGATGATGATGATGATGATGATGATGATGATTCAAGCCTAAATTTTGAATGAATAACTATTGCAAAAGTCACAATTTACTTTTTGAATTTAATTTTTTTTATTAATACGATTCGCGTTTTTTTTGTTTGTTTGTTTGTAGCGACAAACGAAATCGAATATTTAAAAAAAAAAAAAAAAACAATCGGGTAAAGTTACTTCCGTCCGTTAAATTAATAAACTTTCTCAAAATAATTAATTAATTACACGTTAAAATCTATAAAGGATTCATTTGGATAATACAAAACAAATGAAAATCTCTCTCTCTCTCTCTCTCTCTTTGAGGTTTCAAATTTCCCCCCACCCCACCCCCCGTTCCGATCGTACCTGATGACAGTTTGCGAAATATATTTATTTATTTACAAGTTTTTTAAAGGATTAAAAATAAAGCTTAAAATGTTTGACCTAGAAAAGGGTGGCGCTTCCTCTAACCGATTCAATATAATTATTCAGGTATCGAGAAGGTCAACTCGGTTGTTTTGATCGAAAAAACATTCGGTAACAATATGCACGGAAACTTTGAAAAAATAATAATAATAATAATAATAATAATAATGATTTTTCTATTTCAGTGTGGGATCATGTTTCTCACAGTCCGGCTGGTATGAATTGCACGCCTCCCGCAATAGACGATTTTCCAAAAGATGTATTTACCGAAAAACAAAGGCAAGATGGCGCCGTTATACTTCACGTAACCGCTTCACTGTACCTATTTGTAGCCCTCGCAATAGTCTGTGATAAGTACTTTGTTCCTGCCGTCGAAAAAATATGCCAAGGTTCGTCTTGTTTATTATTATTATTATTATTATCATTATGATATGAAATTTTAAATGTTTTTTCTGTTGAAAGCTCTAAACATGTCAAAAGATGTGGCGGGAGCAACGTTTATGGCAGCTGCAACGTCAGCACCTGAACTTTTCGTTAACGTAATTGGAACTTTTATCACAGAGGGAGACATCGGCGTGGGTACTATCGTCGGAAGTGCTGTTTTCAATATTCTTGCAGTTGCAAGTTGTTGCGGAATAGGAGCTGGAACCGTATGGATAATCATTTTGTTTTCCTTTTTTCCTTTTTTCCTTCGTCATCGTGACCGCAAATATATTTGTTTCAGGTTGTGCCCTTAGACTGGTGGCCTCTCACGAGAGATTGTCTCGGTTACGGTGTCACTGTTGCCATATTAATATGCATAATACACGACGAGAGAATCGAATGGTACGAAGCTCTTGTCCTCGTACTTCTTTATATTGTTTACATAGCGATCATGTATTGGGACAAAGCCATTCAAAGATGTGCCAGAAGGATTTTACGATTAAATAATAAAAAAACGGGAGCGACCACCGCCATCGGTGATGTAGAATCAAATAAAAGTAAATAAATTTTGTTGGATTTGGGGGGGAGGGGTGAAATTAATTTTTTAAACATACGACAAATGGATTTCAGATGAAACGGATGTTAAGAAAGGTACCACGACGATTGGTTTTAACGAAACGAGTGACACTAAAAAAATCGTGTCGTTAGAAGATTTATCCGTTCAAACACCACCTCAATGTCAAACGCATATACAACAATCATCTGGACCGGGACAACAACAAAATGGCGCCGTAAAAAATCAAACGTTGAAACAAGAAGTTTTCAAAGAAAAAAACGAACAGGAAACGGATGAAAACGACAGTACGTAATAATAATCCCCCCCCTTTTTTTTTTTTTTTAAATCGAAAAATCCTTATCCTTAACCTGAAATTTTTCAGGTCCAGTTTTCGGTCCTCTTTTCGAATGGCCTTGTAAACAATCATGTTTGAAACAAATTATTTGGATCGCCGTTTGGCCGATGAGATTAATTTTCTTCGTCAGCATACCAGATTGCGAAAAACCAAAATATAAAAAATGGTTTCCGTTAACGTTCATCATGTGCATCATATGGATCGGAAGTTTATCATACGTCGTGGCATGGATGATAACGATAATAGGTGATTGTAAAAACAAAACCTGTACGACAAAATTCCCCAAAATGAAATAATCATTCACGAAAACTTGCGAAAATTTTCAGGTGACACGTTAAAAATTCCGGATTCCGTTATGGGCATAACATTCTTAGCAGCCGGTACGAGCGTTCCAGAAGCCGTGTCGAGTGTCATTGTCGCCAAACAAGGTGAAAACTTTTCTTCTTTTTTTTTTTCTTGGGGGGGGGAGGGTAATTCCCGGTAAAAACCTCTTATGGGAAAATCCTTAAAAACTTAATAATAATAATAATCGTGACGGCGGATCACAACGTAAAAAAAAACTAATAATAATTTTCTCATTATCCGAACGGAATTTAAAATTTCAAAATGGCGTCGTTCCGTGTACTTAAAAAAACGTAATTTCCACGTTAAAAACGTGGCGGCAACATATTTCATTACACACACACGCGTATAGTTTATAATTAGAATTTTTCCAGTAGTTTTATTATCATTTTTTTTTTTTAATGTTTCCAGTTTTTTCGCGAGATTTAAAATAAAATGAGGAAAAAAAAAAAAATAAGCGTAATTCCGTATCATCATTTCGTCAGAGTTTAAAGTTCGATTTAAAAAATTTCCCGCCATTCTTTTGTTAATTAACAAAAATGATGAAAATCCACAGAAATTTTTTTTTTTTTTTTTTTTTAAACAATCCAACGAACTATCTGATTACAATAAATGATGATGATGATGATGATGATAATAATAAATAAATAAATAATGATGTTTAGGACATGGATCGATGGGCATATCGAATTCCATAGGTTCGAACACGTTCGACATTCTTTTGTGCCTCGGATTGCCTTGGCTGATAAAATCCTCGTTTTTACCAATAAATCCAGGACGTCATTTCGTGGGTATCAATTCCAGAGGATTAGAATATAGCGCGATATCTCTCTTATCATCTCTCCTATTACTTTACGCAACTTTTTATTCGAATAAATTCAAATTGGATAGAAAAGTCGGACAAATATGTCTTCTCATGTATGCCGTTTTTTTAATATTAGCATCACTCATTGAATTAAACGTTTTTTTCGATGTCAATCTACCGACTTGCGGTCGATAAGATCACGCACGGACACGCACACGTGCAAAAACACGCACAGTTCTTTTGTTTTTTTATTAAAATAATTTTTTTTGTAACTATTAAAATAAATATAAAAAAAAAAAAAAAAAAAAAACTTTCATTTTTCGACTTTTTTAAAAATTTTTTCTTGTATCCTTTTCCGGTTTTATGGTTTTCAAATTCCACGTTAATTTCCTGTCGTCGTCGTCGTCGACGTCATCATCATCCTCGACAAGTTTCTTTTCACTTTTTTTTTTTTTTTAAAAAAAACAATTCGATCGAGTTTGTTTAATTTCTAATAACGAAAAATTTCACTTTTACTTTTTCTTTGCCAACAACAAAAAAAAAAAAAGGCATTTCCTACAATTTCCGGTTCGAGTTTCAACTTGTTTTATTTATTTATTTTCAAGTAGTGATGATGATGATGATGATGATGATGATAATTTTGTAACTCCTTGTAAAAATTTTTAATTACATTCAAACCGAAGTAATAAAAATAATAATGATAATAATTTTCTCTCCAGTTTTTTTTTTTTCTTTTTTCACGCCGCCAAAAAATTTCCATGAGTTTGACTCGTCTCCATCATCATCATCATTATTTTCTTCGTTTCAAATCGTAGCAATAATAATAATAATAATAAAATTTTCTCCTTTGTAAAAAAAATAAAAAATTTATAACGAGAAGACTTCACGTTTTTTTTTTTTTATAAAACGAAATTTATAATCCAATTTTTGCACGCACACGCACACGCACACGCATTTACACACGTTTTATAAATGTCCGTTTTTTTGACAACCTTTCAAGGTAGGTCAGAGGATTTCAAATTTTTTTGGCACGTAATTTAAAAATTTAAATTATTAACATGGCGATCGTTAACAAAAAAAAAAAAAAAAAAAAGCGTGTTTCGACAACGGATTTTTTTTTTTTTTTTACCTGCCAATCGAAAAAAATCTATAATTACGGATAAATGATAATAATAATAATGATAATAAAAAACGTGGAATTTTTTTATATTTTTTAAACTTGTTATTACGGCGTCAGTTACACATTTTTAAAATCTCCCGTGTAAATGAGTGCGTGCGTGCGTGCGTGCGTGCGTGATGATAAGGTCATGACTAAGTCAAGGACGGTATGCCAATTCTTAAAGAATTTTAATTCGTCTTCTGCTTCTTCATCATCATCGTCAGGTTTTCGTAAAAGAAGGTCCGATTGAATTTTTCCTTTTTTTTCTTGCATTAAAAACAAAAAATCGTGGTGATACTCGTGACTTGGTATTATTTTTTTTTTTTGCGTCACACAAAAATTTATTTCACGGTCAACGACGTAAATTCGAATGGGGGGGAAGGGGAGACAAACGCAAATTTCGATTCTTCCATCCTCCCCCTCTCCCCAATATAAAAATTCAATTCATTTCATAACGAAAAGAAATTTTTTTTTTTCAAGTTTCCAGTTTTTTTTTTTTTTTTTTCGTACCCTTAACATTTAATTTTCATTCGAACGTTCATTTAATTAATTAAAAACAATTAATAATTTATGTAAATTATTATTATTATCATTATTAAATATATGTAATCCACGCAAGAAAAACAAAATAAATAAATGAAAAATTGCGTGGATTATGTGGTTTGCGTGCGTGCGTGTGCGTGCGTGCGTGCGTGCGTTCAGAAAGTTGTTTTTTTTAAAAAAAATTATTTTCTCCCGATTTTTCTTTTTGTCGTTGTCGCTGGCGCCGCGAATGACATCGTCCAATAAAAATTAAGTGCGTAAATAATAATAATAATAATAATTTGTACTCCCGCCGACAACCGAGTTCGAATTTTAATTTTTCATTACTTTAAGTTATATATAAAACAACGCCATTTTTAAGTACTCGAAAAAAAATTATTACGGTATTTTTTAAAAAAAGTAAACAACTTTTTGTCATTAAGTTAAAAGACAACAAATGAGAACGTCAACCGTTATAAGAATTTTTTTAAAAAACATCCAAACCTGATTTTTATAATAAAATAAATAAATAAATTTTTTTTTTTTTAAGTAAAACCTAATTACGATGATGGGATTCTCCACCATTTTTACTGTTAAACCTGGTCAATGAAGAAAAAATTTTTTTTTTGAAAAAAAAAAATAAGCGAGAACGGGGCTTTCTTTTTAACGGGAGAGAGAGAGAAGGGGGGGGCGTTACGAGATATAAAAATTTATCGTAGCGGGTAGCAGGTCGAAAAATTAAAAATAAATAACCCGATTACTCAAAAAAAAAAAAAAAAAATGGGTTAAATAATTTTTTGTAATATACCCTTCAAGTGGTACGAGGCGTGATATGTATTACAAAAACATGGGCACACCTTCTCAGAAAAAAAAAAATTAAACGTAATAAACCTTGTTTTCTTGGCAATAAGAACAAATTTGATATCGTCCAAAGGGAAAAACTATTACAACAATTTGTTTTGTCATCAATTTCCCCCCCCCACCCTCTCCCCGACAAATTAAGGTTTATTTATATAAAAATAAACTCACCGCCATTAATTTCCACACGCGGTATAAATTTTCTATTCTTTTCGTGCGTTTAATATCCATCGTAATGTAATTTTAAATCCATTTAAAATATCTGAAAAAAAAAGAAAAAAAAAAATTTCCATTAATTATTTAATTGGTTTCGTTACGCATGATGGTAGCAACAACAACAACAACAACAACAACAACAACCAAATTAGTTAATGACTTAAACATTAATAAAAAATAGGTAACGATGTTTACGTTACTGACCCGGGTAACAAAGTCATTACATGTCATACATACAAAATGAGTTAAATAAATAAATAGTCGAATAACAAAAACATTGAATAAATTTTTTTTGGGGTCACGTGTTTATTTTTATTTATTTTATTTTTATTAATTAAATTAAATTAAATTAAATTTTTTTTTTTTTTTTTAAAATCATCGAAAACGTTCGAAAATAAATAAATAACGTTATTCTTTAGTACGTTATTGTAAAAAATGGCGCGATTGTCGTGGTTGTAGATAAAAAACAACGCAAAAGTTTCCGCCATTTTTAAATATCGTTTCCCGTTTGGAAATGTGTATCGATAATAGAATCCCCCTAGGGAAGGGAAGGGAAGAAAAAAAGGATTTCGTTCCGTTTTTCCCGCGTCGAAAAAAAAAGGGGAAAAAAAAGGAATTTTCGTTAGGGTTTTTTTCAACATGTCGAAGGACGTCTTGTGTCATTTTAAATAACAATAAACGAAACAGCGGAAGCGTTTTATTTATTTAAAAAAATTTAAAATTATCAGACTTTGTGTGTTCGTAAGTCGTTTTCCTTTGATTTTTTTTTTTCCCCTTGATTAGGGACGACATTTATATGTATTCGTTTCCTATTTACCTCTTTTAATAACGTCTCTTCTAATAAAAAAAAAAAAAATAAATAAATAAATAAATATATATATTTATATTCACGCGTGCTTTTTTTTTTTTTTTCGTTACCGGTTTTTTTTTTAATTATTTATTTATTTATTTATTTATTATTATTATTATTATTATTATTATTATTATTATTATTATTATTATTATTATTATTATTATTAAATTTTACGCGTTAAAAATAAAAAAGATTTAAAAAAAAAAAAAAACTCCTTCCGGAAATTCAATGACGCGACGATTATATTGAATAATATGAAACCTTGTCATCGTCCTTAATGGTTTTTTTTTTTTTTTTTTACATTCGGGATCACGAAAAAAAAGCAAAAGACGGAATAGAGTGGGGGGTGAGACGAAGAAGGGGATTTAAAATCGGGAAGAATAAAAAAAAAAAAAAATCCCGTGAGAAAATCGTTATTGATCGTTTATCCAATTAGATATTTTATTACAATTAAAGAAAAATTTTCTCCATAAGATTTTTGGAATATTTTTAAATCAAACACGATAGGGTAACGTGTAAAGACAAAAACAAAATGGCGGTTGAAAAAAATAATAAATTTTTTTTTAAAATTCGAGTCAGTAATTAAATTTAAAAACGTATTAAAATTATTTTAAATATTTTATTAAGTAGTTTTTTTTTTTTTTTTTCGTTACGCGCGTTCATGTTTAAAATAAAAAATAACAAAATGGAGAAAACGTTTCGTACTCTTC
>NW_002987470.1:295483-353569 GCF_000006295.1 Pediculus humanus corporis | reverse complement strand
CCCTTCCTCCCCCCCTTTTCCTTTCCCCCGTTAAAATTTTAGTTTCGATTGGAAATTAAAATTTTTTTTTTTTTTTTTTTTTTTTTTTGAAACAGAAACAACAGTAACGAAAAAAAAACAAAATGGAGAAAACTGACCAGGCTAAATCCTAACATCGTCCTTTTGCCCCCCGTCCTAACATCGCTCCCCTCCATCCCCCCCCCCGTCAAATAAGCGCCATAATATTAATGTTTATGTGTGCTTGGTAACTTGATAAGCCTGAATAAGTTGTCCAACGAAGACATTTTTTTTTTTTTTTTTTTTACGACCGATCCAGTATTCCGGATGATTCTGTAAGGGCAACTAACCGGATATACCCACCATACTTAAAAAAAAAAAAAAAGTTACCGACGACTAATACTTTTTTTTTATTATCATGAAATGAAAACGTTTAAAAAAAAAAAAAACCTGTTGGTCGATGGCTCGCTCAGCCGGATACCTTTTTTTTTTTTACGTACCAAATGGAATGTCGTACCTTAAAATATTCCGTATAAAAATAATTTTTTTTTTTAAAATAAAAAATTGTAAATTATTTTAAATATAGGTACAACATTTATCAATTTAATATTTGACACAATAAAAAAAAAAAAAGGTAATTGATAAATTAGTAAAAAAAAAAAAAAACGAAAAAACGAAATCCTAACGAGGAGTACATATGTAATAGAGAGAGGGAGTGATAGAAAGAGATGAAATGAGAGAGAGAGAGAGAAAGAGACAGAGAAATCACAGGTACGTGCACGGAGAGAAGTAAAAAAAAAAAAAAAAAAAAAAAAAACTCGTTTCGTGTTGTCAGGGTTTTGGTAATGGCTATTGAAATTGTAATATGATGGGAATTCCCACTGTAAAGACAGATCCGGAGAGAGAGAAAGAAAGAGAGAGAACGAGAGAGAGAGAGAGAGAGAAGGCGGACCTAAGTGAAGTTGTCGGGTTTTGCCGAAGAAACCATTTAATACTTAATGAGTGATGATTCGGCGTACCTGTCTATAGTACCAACAGTGTCAGTTTAAGTTCTCGCGTCGACAAAGTCGGTTGTGTTTTTTTTAATAAAAAAATAAATTATTTACTTTAAATAAAACTTATAAATAAATAAAAATAATAATAATAATAATAATAACGAAAATGTTAACCGTATATGTGATGGCAACGTGTCTTCTTTTCATTCCGACCATTCACGGATCGGCCATTCCCATGTGGGAATATTTATCAAGAGGAGAAAAGGTTTGTTTGTTATCTTATAAATTTTTTCTTATGTTGGCATCATCGATATGGCAGCCAACCCTGTCATCATTATTATTATTATTATTTATTTTATTAATAATAATAATAATAGTGTAATCGTAAATAAACTATTATGATTTCAATCGATGGTTAACATTATTTTGAATCTTAATGACTATTCATTCGTATTTTTATCTCTCTCTCTCTCTCTCTTTCTCTTTCTCGTTCAATCTATCTCTTTCTAACTTTCTAAAATCCTAGCAGGACGAACAACGATCGCGAAAAATAATAAATTTTTTTTTTTTTTAAATTTCACTTTTTTTTTTTTTTATTATTTTTCACGGGTAAATCTCGTTCATGACAGATTTTTTTTCTCTTTCTTTCATTCGTTCCCCCCTCATCCCTCACCCACCCCCGTCTCTCTCTCTCTCTCTCTCTCTCTCTCTCTCCTCATTTTTTCCCCGAGTTCGGTTTATTATTAAATGATGCAAAACCAACGAAAACAAACAAACAAACAAACAACAGAATTCGATTTTAACTACTTGTTTGTTTTGTCGATTTTTTTTTTATGGGTATATATATATATATATATAGAAAATTTAAGGTTAGGTGAAATCATAAAATCTCACGCTCTGCCTACGACTCACTTTCTCGTTTTTTTTTTTTTTTTTGTTACTATTCGCATCACGAATTTTTTTTTTTAAATTTAAAATAAAATAAAAATGACGACAAATTTCATACGGGTATCGAGTAATTACTCGGTAATAATAAAATTTTTGGAACGATTAAGAAACGGTTGAGATTTCGAAAAAATATCGCACACACACACACACACACATTTTCCACGTGTTTGTATTTGATAACGAAACGAAACGAAAAAATTTGAAATGTTTGCCGTTTGTAATTTCGATAACGTTTGTTTAACGGTAAAAAATATTAGTAAACGAAAAGAGAAAAAAAGAGGAAAAATTCGTCTGTCAAATTTCATCATCATCATCATCATTCAGACATTGAATTTTTAAACTTCCCGCCTTTTCTTTATAACTTTATCATTATTATTATTATTATTCGATTCAAATAATTAATTTCAATATAAGGATTTCCTAGTATGGGTTTTATTTTTCATTTTTTTTCAATTTCCTCACGTACTTTTATTATTATTATTATTATTATTATTATTATTTCTTCACTCATTCTTTAAACCTAATATTGACCGTGACCAATTGTTGTAACGTTATCCTTTCATAAAAAAAAAAAAAAAAAAAATTCTTTTTCCTTTTTCCTTTTATTTCTTTCATTGTACGAAATGTTACATCATCATCATCATCATCATCATAGTGTAGATTTTCACTTTTGGTGAAAGTACATGCAAAAAAAAAAAACCGCTTCCAGTGGAAAAATATATAAGTGAAAAACGAGAGAGAGAGAGAGAGAGAGAGAGACGTGAAAAGAAAAATAAACGGAAATTTTTACTCTTTCTCTCTTTCTCTCTCTCTCTCTCTCTTGTAAATAAAAACGAGAAATGTGGCAAATTCAATTCAACGATCGAGTTAAATTTTTTTTACGACGAGTTTTGCAACTTTAAAAAAAAAAAAAAAAAAAAACTAATTAAAAAATTATCAATCGATAAAATCGATACTACTCAGTAATTGCCTGAAAAAAATTTCGAAAAGCTACAAAGAAGAAGATAGAAAAAAAAAAAAAAAAAAAAAGCTGTAACGACAAATAACAAAACCTGTAAATCCTCTCACGGAAATTTTCCCCCAACTATTATTATTATTATTATTATTTGTGAAGACAATGACAAAGTAAACCGCGTACCTTATAATTTTTAAATAGAAAAAAAAAGAAATAATTATTATCATTATCATTTTCCTACATGGATACGTAAAATTCTGTCCAAAACAAATACCAAAAAGAAAAATTTTTCTCAAATTCGACTGACTCCCCCCGTCACGTGGTACTCAATTTTAAAATAAATCGAAAAGAAATAATAATAATAATAATGACGTGTTAATGATTTTTTTTTTTTTTTCGCATAGAGAAAATAAAACCGTGAACTCATCAAAGGTAATTAAAAAAAAAAATGAAAAACACGTAAGAATTTTTTATTATTTAAGGTCAATGCAGTCAACAGACCGTTAGTTGTTTTATTAATTAAGGTTCAGTTTAAAGTATAAAAAGTAGTCAATGTTATAAACACCAAATTTTAAATTATTTCAAATAAATAATTATTATTATTATTATTATTAAAATTATTTAAATGATGATGATGATGATGATGGTGATGGTCGTAAGTAATGAACGTAGCAGTCGTTAATTTTAAATTTTTTTAAATTTATTTTTTTCGAATAGATGAGCCATTTGTTCAGTCTTTTCGTTCAACAAGTTGAAAAACATTGCGCGACAAGGCCAGAACCTGATTGCAGTAAATTACTTTTGGTATACGGTTTGACTAATTTGGCAAAAATGGAAGATGAAAGTTTAGACGACATGGATCCGTATCAAAGAGGAGCCAACGAAATAGGTGAGTGAGAAACAGAACGCAGTCAGCGTTACTACACGTTTTTTTTTTTTTTTTCTTTTCTGCTTCTCCCACGTTTCCGGTTTACGCTCTATGTCCTAATCCCTCCCCCCCTTCCCTCCCCGAGCCGAACACCCACCCGTAATCCTCCTTTTTTTTTTTTTTTAATAATTTAACAAGTCATGAAAATGATCGATTGGTTTTTGTTTTCATTTATTAAATGGTAAAATAAATAACCGTAAATGATTATTAAGGTACGTCACAATACCCCCTACCTACCCCTTCCCCTCCTCACGCGTAAGAGAATAACAACTACTTTCATTTTTAAACGAGAGGAGGAGTAGGAGGAGGAGGTGGGAAAATCGTGGGAGAAGAAGTTTGTTAGGTAGGAAAACGTGTGTGGAAACTAAAAAAATTCAATGAAAAGTATCCTTGTTTTAACCTCATCAAAAAAAAAAACTCTTCGTAAGCCATTCTAAAAGTACGCACGCACTCACGCACTCACGCACTTATAATTAGACCATCATCGTCCTACATCATAAATTTCAACCTCCAAACTCTCGTGTTAGACAAAAAAAAAAATCCGCTACGTGCGTAAATCACGTGATTCTTATTATGAACGCGAACGATTAAAAAAAAAAAAAAAAAATTTTTTTTTTCTTTTTTTTCTTTTATTCCAAAACCTTTGATATTTTATTCTAAAGTAATAAATAAAAAAAAAAAAATAAAGACAAACAAACAGAAAAAAAAATTACGGTATAAATAATAATAATAATAATAATAATAATAATAATAATAATAATAATAATAATAATAATAATAATAATAATAATTAAAAGGTCTAAACGTGTAGAAAGGAAAAAAAAACGCGCGCGTAACTAATTAATCTTATAATATTCGAATATTTTTTGTCGTAATAAATAAAAATGATTAGTAGATGAGTAATAGAAGGCGGTGGAAAAAAAACCTTGTTAATCTCAGGTGTTGGAGATCATCTCGATCACATCAGGTAAAATTAAATCGTCGTTTTTTTTTTAACGTGCGAACGTGCGTGTAACAAGAGAGAGAGAGAGAGATATGTGTTTATCTTAAGGTATACAACACCTTCGATTGACCTGAGGTGAAAAAAAAAAAAAATTGTTCAGACACACGACCTCCTTGAAATTTTTTTTTTTTTTTCTTTTCTTTCCATCGCTTACAAACACGTGAGTTTTTCTGTTTTTTTTTTTTTTTTTTAAGGTTTACTCAAAACATGCATTTATAAAACAGGTTTTGGTCAGGGACGAAAATGTCAATCTTAATGTCTAAGGTTCCTTTTTTTTTTTTTTTATGTTGTTCACATGTGCGAGTTTTTTTTATTAACCGTTTTCATGACGCCCTTGAAATTTTATTTTGACCCTTCTCGCGTTTGTAATGAAAATAATAATAATGATGATTATGATGAGGATAAAAACGATTTTTAATAATAATTATCAATACAACGTAATCGTCATTATTATTATTATTATTATAATGGCAACAGCATCCGTATCGTTTGAAAATGTCAATTGTTATATCAACAACAAACGCGTTTGTTGAAAAAAAAAAAATTATTATGGCGTTTCGCGTCGCAATTAAATTAGTGGGGGGGGAGGTAGGGGACCCAAACGAAATCGCAACCCTGATTTTACAGAGTTCATTGCCATCAACTCGACATTTTTTTTTTTTTTTTAATGAAAAAAAAAATTTTTTCTTTACTCACTCGGTGATGAATTTTTTCCTTTGTTGTTTTGATTTGTTCACGTTTTTCGCAGTTTTATCCACCAACCGGAAATCGCCTGAAAAATAAATATAATTATTATTATTATTATTGTTGTTGTTTTTTCGTTGTCAAAGGTTGAAATCGATTATATTACATCGTAAAATTGTTTCAAATAAAAAAAACGCGGCGTTTCTTATTTAATTTTCTACCTTTTTGTATCCGCCACATATAAATTCTCTCATTATAATCATATTTAAATCTTGTCGTTTTTTTGACATTTAAAAAATGTTTGAGAATTGTGTTAACCGCCGCCATTTTATACATAAATACATCGAAAAGTCATCGTTTAATAAAATAATAATAATAATAGCAGTCGTAATAATGATAATAATAAAATTTATTTAACAATGGGAAGGAAAAAGCAAAAAAAAAAAAAACGTATAAATTTTGCATTTATAAACTAACATTACTCGTTTTATTATTATTATTATCATTATTATTAAAAAAAGCCTTTTTTCAACCTTGTTTTTTTTTTTTTTAAAGTTATTTGACAGTTGAATGTATCGTTTTATTATTATTATTATTATTATTATTATTATTATTATTATTATTATTATTATTATTATTATTATTATTATTATTTGTTTAAAAATAAATGCAAAAAAAAAACAATTTTAAAATGCATATCGAATCGAATCGAATGAACCGTTGTTGTTGTTGTTGTTGTTTGTTTGTTTGGGTAGAAAACAAAACAAAACGAATTCGTACGAAATAACACGATGAAAACAAATCGAACCAAGGATAACGGGGTAAATGACGACGACGACAAGCAGACGACAAAATAAAACAAAACAAAAACAAAAACAAAATAATCCGCGTAATTGATGACACTCGTTAAAACGTCAGGCGCTCTCACATTTTGCATACACGTTTATTCTTCTTCCCCGACTTTTTGCTCTTTTTATCCCCCTCCCTCTTCCCCTACCTCACCCTCCTCCATCCTTAATAATTTACCTTATATTCCACATTTGTGTAATTTTTTTTTTTTTAATAATATTAATTAGCTCATAAAAATTTATTTGCGCACGAATTCAAGGATTTCTTTATTTTATCCGATTCAAGTTCACCTTCGCCATATTATTTTCGTGATTTTTTTTTTTTTTTTTTTTTTTTTTTTAATATTTGATTCCAGCTTCGAAACTTTTTTTTTTTTCGTTGATGTTATTAGAAAAAAAAAAAAATTTAATTTATTATTATTATTATTATTATTATTATTAAATTTTTAGTGATTCGCAATGAGAAACAGAAAAAATAAAAAAGAAAATTTACAACTTTGATGATGATGATGATGATGATTTAAAATATTTTTATTTTTTTATTACGGGGAAAAAAAAAAAACTTAAATTTTTTTTTTTTTTTTACGAGATTCGAGTCTTGATTTTTTAAATTCGTTTTTATTTTCTACCCCTCCACCATCTTGAAAGAATATAAAAAGATTTGATGATAACTCGTTCACCTTTTATAAAAATTTCCAGGTACCTGTGATAAGAAATCACGGTACCAAAGTATACACACACGCACGCACACTCGATTCGTTATAATTAACGGAAGAGAATTTATAAATGTCGTCTGCTAAATAATCGAAGCAGTAGACGCAGTTATCAACAACAGCGCGTAAACGCAATCGTTAAAAAGCGTGGAATTAAAAAAAAAAAAAATTTTTTTTTTCCTTTTTTTTCTCGCCTCTCACGCTTTCGAGTTCTGACGTTTGTATTTTACAATGCAAATTTATGCACTAAATTATATGTACCTGAAATCGATTTCTAGAATTTTCGATTTAACGACAACAAAACCAGTTTACAAATTAAATATCGCAAAAAAAATGCGCGTTGTTTCGAAGCGAAAAAAAAAAATTCCTTATCATAAATTTTTCCAATCTCTCTCTCTCTCTCTCTTTCTTTCTCTCTCTCTCTCTCTCTCTCTCTCTCTCTCTCTCTCTCTCTCTCTCTCTCTCTCTCTCTCTATCTCTCTCTCTTCCTTGTAAATCTACCGATGTGAGTTTTACACGGGATGATAATTACGATTTTTGTTTGTTTGTTTTTTTATCGTGGCACCATCCACGACATTTTTAAAACTGTGACAAATTACTACGTTTTACCAACCGTTCATTGACACACATAAAATACATTCACGGATGTGCTTTGATGCATTTTCACATATTTGGATTTAAATTTCGAATAATTAATTACCGAATAAAAAAAAAAATGTTTTTGTCTTTCCCCCTACCCCTCCCCCTTCCCCTCCCTTTGTTTATCATCATCATTATTATTTTATAACGCGCCCGACAATTTTTCATTAAACCATAATAGAAAAACTTTAATTTTTATAACGTTACGAAATAATAATAGAAAAAAAAAACATGTCCGTTTAATGATTTTGCATCGTCGCCATCATCATCGTGGCGATTGTTCGTTGTTGTTGTTGTCGTAGCACATCAAATTTTAAACGTGGAATTAGATTATATTTATATGACAAAAAAATAATAATAATAATAATTTTTTAAAATAATTTAATACTCGTTAGCTAATATTTAAAAAATATGTTACGGGGTCGAAAAAACAATTTTTTTTTTGCCCGCGTTTTTTTTTTAAATTTACGTCGCATTTTAATGGCGGATGAATGCGTAATAATAATAATAATGACACGATCGTCGTTGTGACAACATATAAAATCACGATGTTTAAATTAAAAAATAATTTTTTTTTATAATTTTCGTCCTACTTTTTTTTTATTATTATTATTATTTTTCGTCGACATTTTGTTTGTTGTTGTCGTATATCGTTAAAAAATTCAACGTTTTAAGTTCAAAATTTAAAAAAAAAACGCGCGCGAAAGATTTTTACGTTTATTTAAAAAGTGAAATTCAAAACGGAAACTGTATTTGTAACGGTTTTTTTCAATAACGAAAACATTGGTTTGTAATAAATGGGAAGTAACCTAAAATCATCGGAAAAAAAAAAAATCTTTCTTATTATTCTTTTCATACATTCGTAAAAAACAATTAATCGTATATTCGTTAAAAAAAAAAAAAGAAACGTTTACATAACGGATATTATTAATAATTGTCTTCTGCTTTCCATATGTTATTTTACGCGGTAAATAAAAAGTTTAAATATTTAATTAACGCGGTGATGATGCACTTTTTTTTTTTTTTTTTTCAAAACCCATCCCTTAAAAAAACATGTACGCTTTTAATTCTTCCTGGGCGTTACGAATTAATTTTGATTGATTGATTGATTGATTGATTGATCGATTTGTATGAACTTGAACTGTATATCATTTGTTATAAAAAAAAAAGAGTAGAATACTACCGTCTTCCGCATTACGTTATTAACAAACCAATGCCGCCGAATTTGAACTTATTTGTGTCACTACTCGTGACACGATCGTAAAAACCAACAAATAATAATAATAATAATAATAATAATAATAATAATAATAATAATAATAATAATGATTAAATGACGATTAATTAAACTTTCTTTCTATGAATTTTTGAAAATGGGTTGATTGATTGATCGATCGATTGATTGATCGATCGATTGATTGATTGATTGATTTTTTTGACAATTATGGTCATGATTTTTCTTTAACCCCCGATTCGTATCGATTTCTTACAGTATACAATGATAATAATAATAATTAATCGTTTTGCATTCTTTTTATATGTAAAAAAAAAAAAAAAAAATTGGGTGTTTTCGGGCGAGTGTAATGTCAAAAAGTGAAATTTTTTTCTTTTTTTTCCCGCCAAAACCTAAAACAAAAACATTCGGCCTACGACCTACATAAAAAAAATAAGCGTGCAAGTGATTTTCACTTCCTCGATTCTTTTATTATTTTCACCAACCTCCGCATGTTCCCCCCCCCTCACAATTTTCTTTTTTTTTTTCCGAATGATATTCGGCAAGTTTATTTCCCTTCCAAAAACCAAACAAACAAACAAACAAACAAACATCACGAGAAATACAAACGACATTATAAATCGAACAACATTTTTTTTTTTTTTAAACAACCAAAAACATTTTTCGCAAGACGGTGCAAAGTGCAATATAAAGTTTCTACGAAATAATAATAATAATAATAATAATAATAATAATAAATTTCAGTATATATATATAATACTATATATAGTATATATATATGTAATTAAAAAAAAAAAAATTTATTTCCAGAAACCGAGAAATATTTAACACGTTCATAATCACTAACCGACTTAATAAGCAAAGACATGATGATGTTTAAGAAAAAATATTTAAAAAAAAAAAACAAGTTTCCCTGTTTTCATCCCGAAATAATTTTTATTTATACGTCCTTGATGTAAAAAATAGGGAATCGTAAAAATAAATAAATAAGTTAATTAATTATTATTCCCCGGCTTAAAAATATTATTAAAAAAAAAATTATGACGCCAAATCATAATGCGACTACGTGACGCGAACGAGTTTTTTTTTTATTTATTTATTAATTTATTAATTTATCATATTTAATTGGCTCATAATTTATACGTTAAAAAAATATTTATTTATTTACGTATGTATGTATCATTTATTTATTTATTTATTAAAAACTTTCACTTAATATGCGATTCGTAGGTCGTAAAGGATTAAAGTTATTTTTTATTTTTTCACGTTTAGTTAGAGACGAAATAAATCGAAGGTCCGGTTTTTTTTTTATTGTTTTTATTATTATTATTTATTTATTTATTTATTTTATTTATTTTTCCCCTTCCCTTATCTCTCTCGCGTTATTGATAAAAAGTCACGGTCGCGTTCGAAAGTTTCTCTCTCTCTCTCTCTGAATTATTTTTAAACCTTGACAATGATCTTCCAGAAAAGAAAATTTTTTTTTTCGAATCGTGATCGTACCTAACAAATAATAATAATAATAATAATAATAATAAAAGGACGACGTGTTATTTTTATCCGAAACAAAACAAAAAAAAATTGTTTTCTTCCGTAAATAAAAAAAATACGACGTTTCCGGTTTTTTTTTTTTTTATTAATTCTTTACTACAGGCTGAACGTACAGGTTTAACATTATTCAAGGTGTCGTTTTGTAGGTTTTATATCTTGTTATTAAAATGCTTTCCCTTCCTGTTCTTCAAAAAAAAAACGCGATGACGACGAATATTTTCAGTTCCGTTTGTTTTAAATAATAAAACAAAAGGACGAAAATAAATTTGTTAAAAAAAAAACATTCACGTTAGGTTTTAAACGGAAAAACCTTTTGAAATGTTTTTTTTTTTTTTTTTTTTTTTTTTTGATACGTAGGAACTTTGAAAAATGAAAACAAAAGAAATAAAAAAACCTTCGTTTTAATTTAAATAATAATAATAATAATGTCGAGAGTTTGACACGTTCGAGTATTAAAATTATTGATGAATGAAAAAACCTAAACAAAAAATTCGTATACCCACGCCATTTGTTTTTTTCGTACCTTAAAAATTGCGTAATTATAAGGCGTTGTTGTTGTTGTTGTTGTTTAAAATTTTCGCGAGATTTGTAATACTTAAGATTGTTTTTTTTTTTTTTTTTTTTTTTTTTGTTTTAACAGTTTGGGATTCGATGATGAAAGGAAGTTCGAAATACAGCAGAATACACGGATATGGTAAACCAACGACCGAAAGATACATTGGCTCGAGTTCAACGCCTAACGGTTTGGATACGTATAAAAATCCCGACGATTTAGAAGTTTCCGATCCGGGTTCTTTGGGTGCCGCAAGCAATTTAAACGTTGAAGAAACCGAACCACAATCGTTTCTTCTTGGTCCAATGGTCGTTCGAGTTCTTCCTAACGGAATGCCTATTCCGGGTGAGTTTTTAAAAGAAAAAATCTTTTTTTTTTTTTTTTTTTTTTTTCATTTTCTTTGTTTTTTCCCCGTTATCATTATTATTATTATTAATTCCCCCCCCCTTCCCTCTCTATTCATTTTCAGGAGAAAAAAATCAATTGCCTAAAGACGAAGATATCGAAGATTTTGCACCGGCTAAATATTGGACTTTTCCCGTTAACGAATTATCTCCACCGAACAAATTAGTCAGAGAAGAAGATGATTTGAAATCTCCCGTGGCCGCTTACGAGTATAAAACGACACACAATCCAAGATTTCGTCATCAAATTCAAAATTCCTACAGGATTAAATCGTCTACCGATATCGTTTCTACTTCCACGTCTTCGACCACCACCACCGCCACCCCCAATTCATTAAAACATTAAACGAACGTTATTTATTTACATGTCCCCCCCTTCCCCTCCCCATTCCCCATTTTGCAATACGAGCTTTGCCCCCATTTTCATTTGCTTGATCATCATAATTATTTATTCATATTATCATCATTATTTGTTATTACTATTATTATTATTATTATTTTTTAATTTATTGTAATTATTATTATTATATATATATTTTTTTTTTGAATATTTTTTCTCTTACGTGAGAAAAATAAGAAAAAACGTATAAAAAAAAAAAGTGTCCATTAATTAATTAATTAATTAATTAATTATTATTATTATTATTATTATCTAAAGGTAGTGAATAAGTGCAAAGCTCTTATGTTGCTTCCTGTGATGTACAAAATTATTTATACATATATAAATATATATATAAATAAAAATATTTATTAGTATTATTAATAAATAATATTTATTCGTATTATTTATTAACAACGTTAATTTAGTGTTATTCAGACTTTGTGTATATACATATATATAAAATTAAGGTTATAAATTTAAATATATTATTATTATTATTATTATTATAATTATTACTATTATTATTAATATATATAATAAACGTGTCTTGTATTTATTTATCCGAATATCCCGAATCCCGAAATAAATTACTATCCGAAAAAAAAAATAATAATAATAATAAAATTTTTTTTAAACGACGTCGAGAGAAGAGAGAGAGAGAGAGAGAGAGAGAGAGAGAGAGAGAGAGAGAGTAAACAAATTTTTTTTGTTATACTCGATGATGATGATAACGGTAATTTGTAATTACGTAATACCTATGTAATTATCTCATTACAGCGTTTGAAAACGATTCGCGATGTGAAAATCATATATATATTGATGGGTAATATGAAAACGTGACACACACACACACGTGGCATTGACATTAAAGGTAATAATAATAATAATAATAATAATAACGATGAGAGAAAAAAAAATATGTTAAAAATTTTAAAAATTCTTCATGAAAATTTTCAATATTATTAAACAATAAGTCAAAGAAAAGGTCAAGTTTAGTAATTGTTTTCTGACTCTAGTAATAAATAAAGTAATTTATTATTATTATTATTATTATTATTATTATTATTATTATTATTATTATTATTATTATTATTATTATTATTATTATATTGTCGATGTAAAAAGAAGGAAATCTTCTTTTTCTTTTGTTTTTGTTTTTTATGCGTTTACGTATTTATATGATTTATCATTTATTTATTAATGTATTATTAACGCCTTTGTCCCGTTGTTTTTATTATTATTATTATTATTAATGTTTTCCCGTTCCAAATCGATTCTACAAATTATTCAACATAAATATCGCGATTTTAGATATGGATTTCGATCTAATTTAAAATGAATTTGCATACATTATATTTCCTTTTCTAATAATTTAATTAATTTTTTCTAAAATTATTTCTACGAAAATTTACATTGGAATGTGGCTGACTGACTGACTTGGAGGTTTTCTAAGATTTAGAAAATGTCAACGTGTTTTCCTTTTATTTGTATTTTTTTTTAAAAACAATTAATAGTTTTTAAACGTTTTTGACGGGGGGGGGGGTCATCAAAATTAAACAACAACGTCAAATTCGATGGAAAACTGGAAAAATGTTTGTCGTAAGGTTTAAGAAAAAAACAGAGAGAGACATAAACAATATCCAGACGAAAATAATTTGTTTTCTGACCTTTGTCATCATCACTGACGGTTATATACTAAAAATCACCGGTTATATTAATGAAAACGTAATTAACATATGGCTAAATATTAATAATAATAATAATAATAATAATAATAATAATAATAATAATAATAATAATATTTAAATAAACCATTCGGTTAATTCTTATATTTATTCCTTTTTTCCCAACGAGACCTTGAGGTATGTGTGTGCGTGTATCTATTGAAATAGTTTATTCGAAAAAGTGCGTATCAAAAAATATATAAAAAAAAAAACCTGAATTAATTTTTATACACAAATACAAAATTTGTTATGAAAAATCGAGGAAATGAATTTTGCGAATAACGTTCGTTTTTTTTTTTTTTTTTTTTAAATAAATTTTCCGCATGAACAAAAGGAAGTTAATGTCCTTCGTTATTATTTCCTTCCAATAAAAAAAAAAAAAAATTTTACAAGGAATTATTTTGCAAAATGTCAAGGCGTTTTACACGAACGACAAATTAATAATTATATAAAAATTAAAAATCGTTTGATTAAATTATATTAAAAAAAAAAAAAAAAAAAAAAACCGTGTCGAATCATACCGGAAATAATAATAAAGGTATAACGGAACTTCTATTTTCAAGATCGATTAAACATGTCCGATAATACATTAAGAAAATTATAGAGTTTTAATAAATTTCAATGCCGCGTAAATACACAAAAAGGTGCTAATAATATATATTTAATCTGATATTTTATAATAATCGTTGCGTAATTTTTAATGAAATCTTATTCGGTTATACAACAACAACAACAACAAAATGATTCATGCTTTTTTTTAACCGCGTTGAGGGATCTAATATGAAAGATAGAAAAACCAACCAAACAAACAAACAGCAAACAACAACACAAACACCCTAACGAAAACAAACAAGTTTCTATTTCCTATACTCAATGAAACCTTAACAAAACGGTAAACTACGCATTTGACAATAATAATAATAATAATAATAATTTTTTCTTTAAATCAAATCTTAATCGATTCCCTTTTTTTTCCTTCACATCCTTGAATGAAAATGAAAAAAAAACTGGCAAAGCTCAAAACGACAAAAGAAATATATAAAACCTTGAATGATAAAACCTTAATGAATAAAAACACGCCCATGTTTTTTAACAATGATAATGATAATGATGGGGAGTAGAAAATTATTTAAAGGAAAGATGATAAAAACATTGTGATAAATATAATCACATACCTTAATGTAAATTAATTAAAGTCCAAATTTTTGTCCTTTTTTTATTCGATGATGTTATTCAGGTACATTTTTTTCCTCCTAATTTATCCGTGGATAAAGTTGTTTTTTTTGCTCCATCATCATAATTAATTGTTTCAGGTGTTAGATGTATAGTTTTCGTGTGGTGGAATCATCGTGTTAAAATTTTATTATTTAACCGATTTCCTAAAAAAAAAAAAAAAACAAAAATAATTTTGATAAGTTTTCCATAAAACTCCCTACTCCCCACCAAATGCTGTACTCCTCTGAAACGCAAATAATTTGATATTTTAAATTTAATGATTGTACATAAATTTATTAAATGTTTTTCTTCTTCTTCTTCTTCTTCTGTATAATCGACATGAAAACATTAAAATGTTTTATTTTAAAAGGATACTAATTAAACAATAAAATTTAATGTTTTATTGAAAAAAAAAAGATAACAAAATGTTAAAATTATATTTAATTACATTGAATTTTGCATGTAAGACACAAAAAATGGCGTTACGGTGGTGATTTGCAATAAATTATTATTTTTTTCTATTTACAAAATCATTATTAATAAAATGTGTTATAATAATACCTTAAGGTATGATTCAGAATTTGCATTCACGTTTATACACATACACATACATGCACATACACACAGTGGTTCATATGGCCTTACCCTTTAATTCTTTAACTACTCAATGGCAATTATGCCTAACAGGTGTTAAAAATTAAAATTGACTACCAACCAACCAACCATCCACATGCATTATTCAAGTTTTTTATCATTATTATTATTATTTGTTTCGTTTCTTTACAGTATTATTATGCATAATTGTTATTAATTGAATTTTTATAATGAAATAATTTAAGTATGATTATGATGATGATGATGATGAGTGGTAACATAATAATCAACAACCCTGGTAATAAACAACTCTTCTTCAGCAGGTTATATTTGCATAAACAATTCAAAATATGATCTCAGGAACGGTATTAGTCCAAGTATATGCAAATGTTTAAATGAAAGCCTAAGAACAAAATGTTTTTTTGTTGTAAAAATGATTGTGAGAAACTTTTGTCTTAAACATTAACTTTAAATTTTTATTTAACAAGTGAATTTTCAAAGGTAGTTAAACAAAACAAACACAATTTGAGAAATTGTGTTTGTTTTGTTAGTTTCTCAAACTATCCAAGGCAAACATTATGTTTGTTATAATAACATTATGTATTTAATATGATAAAATACAACAAAAAGTTTTTCTGCTTTGTTCCTATATCAATTGTCTTTTGTATTTGTAATTTATTTATTATCATTTATATTTTAATATCATATATTATTAAACTTTAATAAATTTAATGATGTGAACCTTGGCATTTTGAGGACCTAAATAAATTGAAAGTCACTTAAAAATATTTTTTTGATTAAAGTAAATAAAAATTGGCCTTAATTCATACAAGGATAGAAGACAAATACAATTCTTAAATGTCGTTTACTGTATCTTCTTCTCATGTTTTATCATATATTTATATATATAAATTATACTTTTATAAAAAAATAGGTTTAAAATAATCTTGATGATGTCTGTTTTGTTTTGTCTTTTTTTCAAAGCCTTAAATTTAATATGTGTTTCACTTGAATGAAATGAATTTAGTTGACATAAGCATTTTATTATCATGAATTTAAAATTGCATACATATACAAGTTTTCAAATAACGGTATAATTCTTTTTTTTAAAAAAAAAAAAAGTCAGCTTACTCTGACATTTTCTTTTATTTTTAATTGTTTTGTCTGACATTTTTGCATTAATGCATAAACCATAGTTGTTTTGTATAAAAAACGTTGTTTTGATAAAATTAAAGTTATACACAGTTCTAAAAAAAGATGAACAAACAAAGAAACGAAAGGATGGTTTCGATAAAGTTAAAAATTTGTGAAAAATTTTTTTTCCTCAATCTAAATTAAAAATGATCCTATTCACAAAATGGCGGAAGATAAAAATTTATACCCCTAAAAACCGTTAAGAATTTTTTAATAGATTTCAATTGTTCAAATGTTATATAAAACTATTTTGAATTTATTAATGAATTTTTTATTTAAATATTCATTATTTTAAATTATTTTCTTTTCGATTAAATTAGAGATGGTTTAAATATGTAATTTTTTTCTTTTTTGAATTTTCGGTTCATCAAAAATGGAAATGTAGTAGAAATTCTATTGGCATAAAAATTTATCTGATACAATCCGAAAATAATACAAACTTTTTTCGATGAAATTAGTCATAAATAAAATTAAAAGTTAATTAATTTTTCTTTTTAATTCTTATAATTAAATGATAGATTACTTTTTGCCAAAAGAAGCGGAAAAAAATTGGCATGAAAATTTAATTTTACTTTTAAATGTATGAATATGGCTTACAGTTAAGAAAATTCTTCTTTCCTTTTCTTCCTTATTGTCCCGTGTTTTTTAATTACTTCTTAATTACTATCTGGCACAATTTTTTTTAAAAATCTTTCATAAATCATGATTTTAAAATCAAACCACCAAAAACTGAAAAAGTTTCTAAGATTTTTGCTACTATTTAATAATTTTGCTATAATTTAGAAAAACAAAATGTCGCTTTGGAAGTCCTTAAACCGTTTATGTGTACAATACAATAATTTTAATAAGAGAATTGTCACAAAAAATATTTTTAATAATGGGTAATATAAATACTACGATTTTTATTTTATAAATAATTTATTATATTTTACGAATTATTCGAGATTTATTAATTTGCGAATCGGATAAAAGTAAATCAATACTTAAAAAATTTTGAAATTTTAGATGTTCCACTACTTACATTCATCCAACAGTTTCAAACTGTGCTATTCATATTTCTAGTATAAATAATGATATAATGGAATTTTTCGATGATAAAGAAAATTGGGGAGCCAGAGAAGTTTTAGTAGGTAGATCGTGGAAAGTAGAGGAACTTAGAATTAAATCAAATTCTGATTTACATAAGTTATGGTACATACTATTGAAAGAAAAGAATATGTTACTTACCATGGAACATGAATATAATGTAAATAGTTAATTGTAATTTTTATCGTTATGTGGTATTATTCGATAAAGTGTTAACCCGAGTTTTTTTTTTCTTACGTAGAGAGTTTACAAACCAATGCCTAATCCTGAAAGAATCGATAAAGTTGAAGAAAGTATGGAAAATTTAGAAAAAGTTGTCAGAGAAAGAAATCGAGCATATTATGAACTTGAAACGGGGAAAACAGGAGAACGTCCTTTCTGTGATAAAACAAATTGTTTTGGTATAATTTTTTTTTAAATGAATTTATTTATTAAAAATATTAATGATTAAATATAATTTTTTTTGGTTGTAATACTAATTTTTAAATGATGTTGTAGGTTTAACTTACAAGTACAAAATGAATCAGCATAAAATACCATCTTATTTAAATAAAAAGTATTTGGAAAAAGATAAGTTAGAAAATCAAACGGATGATCATGTTTATATTCAAAACTTTTTAACAAGACTCAAAGAGAAAAGAATGAAAAGAGATAATTATTACAAAAGGTATGATAACTATAACTAGTTTTTTTTTTTTTTAATGATTAGTTTTTATATTTTATTAACCAAAAAACCTGTGCATATTTTTGAAATGTCTTGGTTTGAGTTTTGTGTGACACTAAACTTAAAATTTTTATAAATTTCACAGTATTTTCATTTTACAAAATGATTTTAACAAAATTATTCCCATTTGGAAGCATATTTATACTAATTAATATATATATTATGTACATATTTTAAAATATCAAATAAGTATAATTTTAAGATATTAGAAAGTTATAATATATATATTTAAAATTCAATATTAATTTCAGGAAAAGATACAATGTAGTTTGTAACTTGCTTAAACGATTTCCTGATTTGGATGAAGAAGCATTAAAAGAACGATTTCCAGATGTTGATATTGAAATGGCTAAAAAAGATAAAAATTCAAGAGGCAATCGTGAAAATCTTTATTAAAAATATTTAAATTTAAAAATTTAATAAATTTTTTTTAAAATAAATAACATTAGTTTTATTTAATAATTTATATTTTATAAAAATATGTCAGTTGACAAAGCTTTGTGTTACATATTTTTTTTTTTTTTTTTTTGAATAATTATTTACGTAATTATTACATACGACTTAATGCAATATAAAAAATTTTAAAATGGAAAATAATAAATTCGAGAATAATTCATTTACAATTTAGACGATAGCAAAATAGTCGTAAAAAAATTTTTTGCTACCAATCATAAACCGAATGGAAGATATCTTTTGCGTAAATTAACAGTAGTATTTGTACCATGAAAAAATGGCGGATGAAAGTGAGAGTTATCCATTGCACGAATGCGTTTTTAAAGGTGACGTGAGAAAACTATCTTTATTAATTAGATTAAATGACATTAGCAAGAAAGACAAACATGGTAAGTGCATATTGGTAAACTTTTTAAAATCTGTCGATTTCCTTAACACCACTGCCACATCGTGAGATATTTCTATTTTTGGACATAATTTGACGTTTATAAAATTGATGAGAACATTTCCCTGTTTAAATCTTTTTAAGTTTAATGAGCTTTATTAATTTTTCTATAATCTATTTTAAAAACAAACCTTCTAAATTAAAAAAATTAAATGAAAAATTATTTTTATAAATAACAATCTTAAACTTATTTATTTTTTATCAACAAAAAAGTTATTTTCTCTCTCAATATTTTTCATACCTGTAATATTAAAAAAGATGAACAATTTTTTTTGTTTTACTTTATTTAATTTACTTTTTTAATTTGTTTTTCTAGGAAATACAGCATTACATTTGGCAGTTATGCTTGGAAGAAAAGGTTATTTTCTATTTCCTTTTTTAACATAGCGTGGTATGTTTTTTAGGTTATAATTTAAATATTTTATTTAATTTTTAGAGTGTGTCCAATTGTTGCTGGCTCATGGAGCTCCAGTTAAAGTAAAAAATTTGGCTGGATGGAATCCCCTAGCTGAAGCTATTAGCTATGGGGACAGGCAAACCAGTAAGATTTATTTTTTTATTTTTTTCACTAAAAAATTACATTTATTTATAAATAATTATAATTACCTTTTTTGAAACATTTATTTATTATTTTTTTCTTTGTAGTATGTTCATTGGTGAGAAAAGTTAAGCAGCAAGCTAGAGAGCAAATGGAAGAGAGGCGTCCCAATCTTGTAAAAGCTTTAAATCAAATGGGTGATTTTTATATGGAATTGAAATGGGACTTTCAAAGTTGGGTACCCCTTGTTTCTAGAATATTACCATCTGATTTATGTAAAATAAATAAAAAGGGATCTTGCATAAGACTCGATACAACATTAGTCGATTTTAACGATATGAGATGGGAAAGAGGAGATATTTCATTTATATTTAATGGAAACGAAAGGCCGAATAATTCGTTAACAGTGCTAGACAATAAGGCGAACATATATCAAAGAGTTAAATATGAGGAAAGTGAAGTGGAAATAGAAGATGAAGTAGATATATTAATGTCATCAGACATAATGGCTGCTCAAATGTCGACTAAGTCAATCTCTTTTAGTAGAGCTCAAACGGGATGGATTTTCAGGGAAGCACGAAAGGAAATGGTCGGATCTTTTCAAGCTGATTTTTATGTGATAAACGGAATGCTTTTGGAGTCTCGTAAAAGGCGAGAACATTTAACTGAAGAAGACTTGCAAAAGAATAAAGCTATAATGGAAAGTTTAACCAAAGGCTCTGCCTCAGCTTTGGATTCCAACGGAGAAGTAAACAATTTTACTTTGATTTTTACCTCTTTTTTTTTTTAAATTTCCCTAATTTGATTTTTTACAAACGAATTTGTTTTTTAGCCTAGCAGAAGAGCTTCTTTAACTCCTCCTCCGGAAAGTAAAGTTACCTGGAACGAATACATATCAGCAGAACCTGGGGAGCATCCAACATTAGGAAGAGAAATAATGTACAAAGAAAGTACAAAAGCTTTTAGACCTACATTAGCAATGGTATTATTTATTGTTTTAATTATTTAACTATCATTGTGTACTTTACGTTTCATTTTAAATATTATTCAAGGTCTTTTTAAAAACCATTATTATTATTCTTTTATCGCAAAAAAACGTATGACCCTCAAAATTTATCAAAAAAAAAAAAAATCTTAAATTTCAATTTGAATGGTTTTTTTGAATTAATAAAACTTGGCAGTTGTTGTTTTTAAATTATTCTTTTCGCAAATGTAAAAACCATTATTATTATTATTATTATCAATCAATCATTTGTATTATGTCTCATGTTTTGTTGATTTTTTTTTTTTTTTTTCCTGTTTAATTTCAGAGCCAGGATTTTCCATTAACGGTTGACATGCTTTTAAACGTATTGGAAGTGATTGCTCCGTTCAAACATTTCAACAAATTAAGAGATTTTATACAATTTAAGTTACCCTCCGGATTTCCCGTCAAATTAGATATACCTATATTGCCGACCATATCGGCAAAAATCACATTCCAAGAATTCGAATTTCGAAATAATATATCACCGGAACTTTTTGAAATCCCTCCACATTATGTTGAAGATCCCACAAGGTAATATTTATAATTCAAATATGGCGTTTTTTTCATTTGTAAGACCCAATGCACGATAAAGATTGATAATTACGGTTGTGTTATAATTAATAATAATAATAATAATTTTTTTGTGAATTCATTCATTCATTCATTCATTCATTCATTAATTATTGAATTAAAATTTCAGATTTCCCGACTTATGACGCTCTGATCATTTGATGTTAATAGAGATAGGCTACGAACCAAAAAATATGTTGGCATCAAAATCTTGCAAGTACTTTACCAAGACTCTTTCCGCATCGTCATCACAGACTCCTGGACCTCACTTTCACGAAATCAAATCATTTTGTATAAACGCGAGACAAGGAAGGAAACAGGGAAAGAAAAGATGCATGACCACGCCATATTCGGACGATGGAAATCGTAACGCGGATGGGAAAATATCAACGGGGAAAGGGAAACAACGTTTCGGTTTATCCATACAAAAAACCGGAAATGGGAAAAATAATAATAAAAATAATAATAATAATATTTCGGATAAGGAAAATTACGTCACGAATAATAATAATAATAATAATAATAATAATAATAATAATAATTTAAAAGATGGTGGTTCGTTGTCGAAAAGGAAAATGATGGTCAAATCATCGGATTCGTTTTTCCTACGTGACAAACGTGTTCTAACGTTAGAATTCCCGATGATGATTAACGTCGGAAGCATTTATTCATCTCACGTCATTATTTATTTAGATCCCTAATTACTAACCCTATCATTTTCCCCTCCCCATTTTCCCGGCAAAAAAAAAAAGGAAAAAGATAACAACAACAGCAACAACAACAATTTTTTTTTTTTTTAATATTAAAAAAAGTCCGTCTGCATTTGTAAAACAAATTTTTTTTTTTAAGAAAAGAAAAAAGAAAAATTATTTTAAATTTTTTTTCTTCCATTTTTTATTGTTATTATTATTATTATTATTTTTTTTAAATTATATTTTATTGGGAATATTTTCTAAAAAGTGAAATCGATTTTTTTTTTTTTGATTCATTTTATTTATGAAATCATGACAAAAAAAAATTAATAATAAATAAATAAATATTGTAATTATATTACAATATATATATAATGTATATAAAATGTACAATAAAATATGTACATAATTATGATAATGATAATAATGGAAACAAAAATAAAATGAAATTTTTTTACTCAATCAATAAATCAATCAATGGATGAGTTACCGTAAATGAATTTTATTAATTTATATAAATCATTTATTTTATTTTATTTTATTATTATTAAAATTTTTATTTTTGAATTCATCGTCGCTGTTTGTTTGTTTGTTTGTTTGTCGGGTAAATGATTAAAAAAAAAAAAAATTTAATAAATGTAAAAATAACGTAACAACTCAATCGTTTCGTAAGAGTAAGGCTTGATTTACTTTTGTTATTATCATTATTATTATTATTATTACTATTATTATTACTATTATTATTACTATTATTATTATTATTATTAAATAACAACCGTAAGAAAAATATCTCATCGTTGTGCGTGTGAAAATATTTCAATTGGGAAAAAAAATATAAAATTCATTCATAATAATAATAATAATAACAATAACAACAACTGATATTAATATTAATCGGATAACTTATTGAACCAAATATTAATAATAATAATAATAATTATTATTATTATATACATTTAAAAGCGTGAAATCAATCCCAATTAATATTTGTCAATAATAAATAATTAATTTTTTTGTTTGCATTGTACTTAATAATAATAATAATAATAATAATCATAATCATAATACCCGTCAATTAAATACAATAAAATAATTATTCAAATCAAATTTTTCAATAATAATAATAATAATAATAATAAGTTCACTTTCGGTTTATTTATACTAACGAAATGAAAAAAAAAAAAAAAGAAAAATTTCATGCCAAAGTGTGACGTCAAAAAAAAAAAAAATTAATTAATTAATTAATTAATAAATAAGTAATTAATATATATATAAATGTATTTGACACTGCCAATCAATGTATCATACTACGTATAAATTTATTAAAATTCTATTTCAAAAGGGAAAAAAATAAATAAAAAAATAAATTCAATAAACATATCAATCATTGTCTTGTATATATATTTTGTTATATTTTTGCATTAACGGTGCTAACGTTTCGCTTTTTTCTTTTTTTTTTTTTTTTGTTTTAATTTGTATGAAATTCTCCTACCCCCTTACCCCCTCTTTCCCCCCAACATCATTTTCTGCGGGGCAGAATAAATTATATTTAAATATAATTATTTATAAACATTGATAATGATAATTATAATTTTAATTATGTATTGAATCGTGATTATTAAAAATAAAATAATTTTTTGTTTGTTTCACCCTCTCCCTCTCCTCCCCCCTCCCGCCGTGTTCCTCCTCCTCCTCCCCCTACTCTCGACGAGATTTAATAAATATGCATTTTATTATTATTATTATTATTATTATTATTATTATTATTATTAAATTTTTTTATTTTATCCCGAATGAATTAAATTTAAAACCTGAAAGAAATTATTCCAGATTTTTTTTCCTCATCCCCATTCAATCACTTTATCCCCATTCTCACCTCGTTTTATTTATAAATGATATTATTATTATTATTATTATTATTATTATTATTATTATCATTATCATTGTGAATATATTTAAATGTGGATGGATTTTTATTCTAATTCATGTAAAATTTTTTTTTTTTTTTTGTGATTGATCACAATCGAAACAGGGTATGTGATAAATTTTGGCAATCATTAAAAAAAAAAATTAATTCGAAATTTATTTGCTGTTGCTGCTGTCATTCTCAATTATCATTATCATCATCATCATCATCATTATTGGTTTTAAACGACACGTTTACCTTTCCACATTCTCGGTTTTTCCTTTTTGAGCAATCCCATGGCCGACCTGTGAAGCATTCTCCTTTCCTCCTGATGCCTTTTTATTTTCTCTTCGTATTTCGAATCCTTTTGATTTTTTTTAAAATGAAATTTCATTTCTCTGTTCCCACGTCCCGTGAACAAAATCCTATTCCTCTCTTCTTTCTCCACTCTGTCTCCGAGCGAAGATTTATTTATTTTGTTTTTCAAATGTCTGATTCCCTTGTAATCCTCTCCCTCTTTCAATTCGTAAAATTTCGGTTCCGACATTTTCTCTTCTTCCAACTCTTTCTCCCTCCTTTCCCGCCTTATTATGGCGTACTGTTTCCTCAATTCGTTTTTGATTTCCGCTTCGTCATCAGACGAACTTTCCTCATCCGAACTGTTACGTCCCTCCAATTCTTCATCGTTTCCTCCTCCGCTTATTTCTTGGAATTTATCCTGGAGTAATTTTTCCCTTTCCTTTTTCTTTTTCTTATTGTCCATTCGCGACAGGTGCGGATACGCCAGGCGGTATTCTTCCGCGTTCTGATCTATTTCGAATTCGGGTTTCTTGAAAAGATTTGAAAATCTTTCGTCTTCGAGCAAGTTGGATTGTTTTCGACCATCGCTCATTAATTTCAATGCGAGGTCTTTATTCACGCTCGGGAGTTTTATGGCTTTGACACGATTTTGCCTCTCGGATTCGATCAATTCTCGAATTTTCTTTTTCCTATATTTTTCGAAAGCGAAAGGATCGGATATGGCTTTTGCTTTCTTATACAATCTAATGTCTATGAAATACCCGTGCATGTAAGCTCTCAGTAATGTTGTACCTAACAAATGTGACAAACCTAAATCTGCCAATTCTGCTTTAGTAACAAATTTATAATCATCATAAATTGTATTTATTTTACTTTCTTCTAATTCCTCTGTTAACGAATCTAAAAATCCACACCATCTCGGTGCTGGACCCAAACTTGGAATATAATAAGTTAATATTTTAGTGTTTTCATTCGCTATAAATAGCATCCCTGTATTTTTAACAAAACACAAATCGTTAAAATCAGATTTACCTTCGATCGATGTAAACATTTTACCAGAATTTTTTTCCCATATTTTCAATACAGAACTGTCCATTGACATAACAAAATCATGATTGTTTTCAAATTCAATGTTTTTAATTGGTAATCCATACAAATGATCTTTTATGAAAAATGGCTTATTGGCACGAATGTCATACAGAAGGATTTGTCCAGTCGCAGTTCCCACACCCATAGTTAAACCATTTTGAAAATTTAAAGCCGTCACAGATGGAAATCCTTCGAGAGGAGTGTCCGATGTGCAATGTAAAGCGCAGTCCAATTCTCCTACTCGATTTCTCTCACGAGGATCCCAAGCTTCAACTTTACCCTCTCTCGTACCACACATTAATAAATTATAAACAGGACTCACTGCACATTTATTTATTTCTGATGAGTTTGTTTCATATGACATTAAAAACTGTCCTCTTTCTAAATTTAACCTATAAATATCTGAACTGGCACCCACTATAAATAATTCGCTTGTCGGCGAATGATATTTTAAATCCCTACCAAATTTTGGAATCCTAAGTTTATAATAATAACCGCCAGCTGCATGAAATTCTATGTATCTATCACACTGAAGAAAGACTAACTTACTGTAATCCTCTGAAAGTATTTGAAAAGCTACTACCTCTGAATCCAAACATCTCTCAAATTTCATAGAAAGATGGTGAACATCAAAACATTTAACCCTTGGTTTGTAAATTCCTGAAGAGAAAAAACGACATGGATAAAAGTTTGCTAAGTTTATTCAATTCAATATTTTCATTTATAAGTTTCAAAATGAAAAATTATGATTCCATCTTTAATTTAAATCAAATTATTTGAAATTTATTAAAAATGAAAAATTGCTGCTTTTTTTCTTCGAAAATTCTTTAAAGAAACTTTTAAAGAAACTCTTCGGCTTCTTACTATCACTTACGAACCAAAAGTTATAAATTAATTTTGATTAATAAATTGATCAACTGAAAAATAAATTATGTAGAATATAAAAATGTGCGTTTGTGTGCAAAATATTATTGTAAATACCTGTTGCCAAAATGTATTGTCCATCGGGTGAAATATTAATATTAGTGCTAACACCAGGCATATTAAAATCTTGAATTAATTCTATTCTACGACGAATATCAATGTCTTTTTTTTGAAGTGCTCTCTTTTTCCGATCGCTCAACCATTCCGGAAGAGACTTTCCAGCACTTAAATTATAAATTTTAACGTTATTCGGATCAATAACTTCCATTTTAATAAACAAAAATACACGTGCTAATGATTTCTTGAAGCCGCCATTTTGATTGTTTACCACTAGCAGAAAGCATTCAAGTTCAAGAATTTTACAAATGGCAAATGGTGGAGATATAATTCAAATTATGGCAGATAACCCTCAAAAAAGGCCGTCTAAAGGGATTTTAAAGACGTCAACTAGTTTTGAAAAGCAAGGAAAAAATTCAAAGTGAGTTTTAATTCACATTTTTTATTTTTTATTATTTTTAATATTAGTTTTACATGAAAAAAATCGTAATTACATTTGAGTTGATGAAATTTTTTTATGTATATTAGTCATTAATTGCTAAGCATGGGCGGAACGGTTTTAAAAAAAATAGGGCGTTCTATGTTTGAAAAATAAAAAAGCGGTTTCCTCTTTGTACAATTTCACAAAAAAAAAAAAAAAAAAAAGTGCAATAATGACATTAGTCGCGATTACTATGAAAATAATTTGAATCAAAATAATATGAAAAGGTTAAAATCACTTTAATATTATTTACACAACAATTTATTTTATATTTGTTAAATGATGTAATTGGTAAATGTCAAATATCCGTTGGTGAATCACACAAAACAGAATTATTGTCCTAGATTATGTTCGCAAAAGTATCATTAGAAATCAAAAATAATTTTTGTCCATAACTTAAAAATATTTTATTTATATAAATTATCATTCTATAAACTTTTTCAAAAGTAACATTTTAACTCGTTTAAAACCATAAAAAAAAAAATTCTTTGTTTTTTTTTTTTTTTATTATTATTTTGAGGGGGAAAAAATTTTATGACTTTAACATTTTGATTTTATTCATTTTGTATGAATCTTACTTCAAATTATTTTCAATAATCCATGATTTATAAATTACAAGTTATTAGTTTTACTAAAATTAATATGTTTTATAAATTTTTTTTATCGTTTGTTGCATTTAAAAAACAAAAAATGCTTTTACGATTCAATTTCATTCTTGTTTAGTAATTTCTAACAAAAATATTTTTTAAAAAAATCAAAGTTATTTTTAATGATTTTATTTTTTAAAAATCTCATATTGATATTATCAAGGTTAAATAAAATATTTATTTGAAAAGTTGTAAATATGTCGCACAGTATTATCTCATATTGATTTAGATGATAATAAGTTTGATATAAACACTGTCACTCTTAAGTCGAGTGATTGCATGCATGCACATATATATATTTAGTCGCAAATAAAAATTAAAATTAATGGCTTTGTTTGTTGCCAAAATTTTTTTATGTATGTAGTAGTTTATGTCATGGATTAAATAAGAAAATGAAATAATTTTTTTAAAAATATATATATATTAAAAAAAAGAATAATAATAATAATAATGATAAATCAACAAAATAAATTTCAAAACATAAAAAAGAAAAAAATTTTTTAAATTTCGATAAATAAAACATTTTTAATACAACAAATCAATATGTAACAAGTTAATAAAATTTTAAAATGGAATAAAAAACATTTATGTTAATTATTATTTACACAATATGAGCAAATAATTAAAAAAATAAAAAATAATTGATGTTTTATTTTAAAAAAAAAAAATATTTTCAACACTATTTTATCTTAGGTGAATTTCTCTTTTTTATTCGAATGCATTTAGGACAATTTTCGCTCGATGATAAACATGTGTCATGATAAATGGCAAAACAATTTCCACATCTATATGTTGTCAATATATCGAATGGGAAAATTATTTTAGAATTTTTACATATTTCGCAAATGAAACCCTTTTGATTGCAGACCCAACAATTGATGACGTGGTTTTTGCCAAATGTGACAATCGATGTCAATTCAGATGCCAACACTCCTCCGGGGATTTGACACAAATCTTTTATTGAATAATGATCTATGAATTCGTAAATGTGTTCTCTGGGAGCTACTTTTTTCTGCAATTCTATCAACAATGATTCTTTACAAGTGTACAAATACGTTCTCAACATATTCAATTGCAGTCTTATTATTCTTAAATTTTTCATTTCTGGAACGGCAGAATACAATTTGGGATTAATATTTTTTATATCTATGAGAAAATGATTGCCTATGTCGTTTAAATATTTACTAGCTTTACAACAAACGGGATATTTTTTATGATCCCAATTGAATATAATTCGACTAGGAATGACGCTCGTTTCATTCAAATGACAATCAACGCAATAATACTCTCCTGTAAAATAACAAAGTCTAGCTTCTCCGAAAGTTAAACCTATTGATACCTCACAATTTGCACATGTATATTTTTGTGCTTTCAAACCTGATTCCCTAACAATTTTATATAATTTTGTCGTGTACGAAGTATAATACTTTGATTGTGCATTATTCGTAGCGATAGATTCTTTTTGTTTTATGTTTTGCCTTTCCATCATTTCTTTTAACCTGTCTTCGTAATTTACTTTTTTATTCGGAGATATCCCTACTTTTTCTAATAAAGTGCTGTAATCTTCTGATTTGGGATCTTTTTTGACACTCTGAACATTTTTCACAGGATCTGGAATGATGTCAGTTACAGAAGACCACCCAGTCGCATTTCCTATTAAATTTTCTTTAGGTGTTGATGATGACTGTTCATTAATTATATTTCGATCATTAATGTTTGAAATGATTAATGTTTCTTCTTTTTCTTCCATTAATGGCTTTTCTATCGAATGAGGCATTGAACTCTCATATGAACTCACAGAATTAGATTCGCAATTGCTTTTCGTGAAAGGAGCCTCTAGTATCAGTTTTAAAGTTTGAGTTTCATCAATGGCTAACAAAGTTGTTAACGAACTACTCGTCTTTATGATGTCATGTTCTTCATCATCTTCAATTTTCTCCGCCACATCGATGGCTGTTCCAACTGGGGTTTTCAATGATGAAGACCAAAGTCCCGATTTTATCAATGGTTCATTACTCCAAACATTTAAAATGCTCGAGTTAAGGGGGATTTCGAATTGCACTGATAGAATTCCTTCTAAAAATTTACAAGCTGTGTCGCACATTTCTCTATCCCTAAGAAAAGCATAATTTGAATAAAAACTATTTAATAATCTTCTATCTTTTTCCATGGCAGTAAAATAACTAGTCAATTCGAATTCATTAAGTGCTAATCTAATCCAAACTCTACACCTTCCCACATCATTTGTGATCTGCGATAAATTTTTAATTTTATGAATTGTGTCTTTGTGAGTAAAATTGCATACCATATTCCAAAATGAGGGTTGGGGTTTTTTTTCTTCGACTCCCGCCACGGCTTTCCAAGCGGATTTAAATATTCCCAATTTTAATCCGTGAAGGAAAATTGCTTCTAATATGATAATTAACGAATTGCATCCTTCGTATGTTGAAAAAACTTCGTGCCTTTGTGACAACGTCAGTTGAATTTCTTTGATACTGTGAGATAATTGACAAAGTAAAGATTCCTTTATTAACGTTTGAGTTTCTATAATAGTTTTTCTATTTTTCAACGACTGCATTTTTTCCAATTTTATTTATTTCTTTCTTTCCTTTTACTGAAATGAAAACAAAAAAGAAAAAAAAAAATGATTTGTCAGACGTTTATCGATAACAGAAATGATAATTTTTTTTTTTTTTTTTAAACAATTACTTTCAGGAAATGTTTTTTTTTTGTTTTTTTTTGTTAAATAATAAAAATTTTTTCACTCACTTATTTGTACGAAGACTGAAATAATAAAATTACAATAACTATTGTAAATAATTATTTTAATCGTATGTTTATTTTGTCATAATCAATGAATGGAGTCGCCATTTTTGTATTTTATTAGAGGTGCCAACATAACATTTCGAGAATTAATATTTACCTGAATAAAATACAAAAATTATTTTCTCTCTCTGCCAATTAAATTTAATAACTCGAAAATAAATTTTTTGATTTTTTTTTTTTTTTTTTTTTTTTTTTTAGGAAAAACAAACCCAAAGAGACAAAATGGGATGAAATGAACATAATAGCAACTCTTCATCCCTCCGAGAAAGACTACGGTCATATGAAAATAGAAGAACCTAAAACGCCGTATAATTATGATTTTGACGACGAAGACGAAGTCGATGCAAAAGAACGCATGTTAGATCCGGAAGAATTGGCAGAAAAGTTTGTTTTCACGATTTTTTGAAATTGGTCGCCATAACAGAAACATTAACAATTTCTTCTACAATTTTTTTTTTTTAAATTTTTAGGTTAAAAAATAAATTAGATAGAACTAGCAAAGTTGATGAATTCGATGAGGGATCGAGTGATTCCGAATCGGAATTGAGCGCGGAAGAATTGGCGAGGAAAAACGTTTTCAAAAGCAAAAGAAAAATGCATTATAACGAATTTAAAGTTGTCGAATTTGCAAGGAAGTTAATTAAAGCCGACGAAGAAGCATTGGAAAACGACGAAGAAGGCCACGATCGGAACGCTTGTCCGACTTCGAGCGGAAAATTAAGTAAGTATTTATTTATTTATTTATTTATTTTTATTTCGTACGAGACGTAAAAGTATTAAGTAAATAGTTTAGTTAAAATCGGATACTAAATAAGAAAAGAAAATAATTATCATTGGTACACAAAAAAAAAACAAAACAACAACGAGAGATTGTAAATTGAGATATTTTCAAACGTGCATCACAATGTCGTGCGCCATTTTGAAATTCTTATGCCCGCCCCCTTTTCTCTCTTCTCCTGACACGTCGTTTATCGTTAAAAACGCGAACTCATTCGATAAAATGAAAGTCGGTTGATGATGAATCGTTGATTTCTTTCGTGAAAAAAAAAAAAAAAACCTCGAAATAATAGTAATAATTATTATGATAAATGTTTTTTTTTTTTTTTGTTTATAACGAATTTTAATTGTTGAGATGATGAAAAAAAAAAAAAAAAAAATTACAGGCGGAGACGATGCGGAGAACGATAAGGAAGAAGAAACTAGTTTATCGGAATCAAATGTCGAGAAGATTCGATTGCAAGATGGCGACGAATCTTCTTATCAATCTCCGAGAAATAAAGGAACGAGTGAAATTTTTTAAAGGGGAAGACTCATAATACCTGATTAATAATAATAATAATAATAATACCCGGTCGACTAAAGGCCATTTTCATTCTCTCTCTCTCTCTCTCTCTTTCACTCACTATATCATTTTTTTATATAAACTTTTCTATCTTTGTTATTACTATTATTATTATTATTATTATTATTATTATTATTAATAATACTCTCTTTCTCTCTGTCTCTCTCTCTCTCTCGCATAGGAAAATTTATTTATTTTATTTATTTTCAATAATAATATTAATAATGATAATGCCATGATGATGATGATGATGATAATATTCATTTAGTATTTGGGGAATTAAGAAAAAAAAAAAAAAATTTCAAATTTGTTTTTCATATTGTAATTTTTATTTTTAGAATGCAAGAAAGAATGCATTAAAAAACCAGAAAGAAAAAAATAATAATTTATAATGTAAAAAAAAGAAAAGAAAAGAATATAAGAAATTGTAAATAAAAGAAAAAATATTGAAGGAATGAAAACACACAAAAAAAAAAAAAAAAAAAAAAAAAAAAAGTTTACAGTAAAATAATAATCGAAGAAAAATTATTAAGGAAAAAAAAAAAAAAGTCAATTTCAACCGTTATCAGTTGTTTTTTTTTTTGTTGTTGTTATTGTTGTTGAAACATTTAAAAAAGGAAAGAAAGAAAGAAAGAAAGAAAGAATAAAAAACCGCGAACTAAATAACATTTCAGTTGAGTTGTATTCATGAAAAAGAAAATGGAGAGGGAAAAAAGAAAAGAAAAAAAGCAAAAACAAAAATACTAATTAATATTATTATTATTATTGTTATTAATCAATAGTTTTTTTTTTTTTAATTAACTAATTATCATTGTAAATTTAATTTTAAAAAAAAGAAAAAAAAAGAATCCAAAAAAACAAAAAAAGGGAAAAAATTACTGTAATAATAATAATAATAAGAAATTTAAAAAAAAAAAAAAAAAAACAAAAACAAAACAAAAAAAGTTGTTTCTTCCGTTTCCCCCTTTTTCCCCGCCCCTTTGCTTAACTTTTTTTTTACTCTATGCTCTTAATAATAAATTTTATTAATTTTTTCTTATTCTAAGAAGATTACGTGCCAATATATTTATATAATATACAAGTACGTTAATTTAAAAAAAAATATTATGTTGAAGATATCATAAGATGAATAATTGTGCACATATTAAGCAATGCGTTTGCTCACGTTTTTTACGTTTCGAAAAAAAAAACATTACGAATGTTTGTGTATTGATAATAATAAATAATAATGGCCGCCGTTATCTATCGTTTAACTCGATTGATAAGAATTATATTATCATTTTTATTTAATATAATAATAATAATAATAATAATAATAATAATAATTTTTCAATTTAAACGTCGCGTTTATATATTTATTGAGAAAAAAATTTTTTTTTTTTGGAAATTCGATTTGCTTCCTTATCATCATCATCATCATCATAATAATAATAACCAATAATAATAAATATTATTTTCAATAATAATTAAATAATTTATATATAAAAATTATTTATTCGAATAATTATTTTTAAAAATAAATTTAATTTAATTAAATTTTAAAAAAATTGTTTTTTGCGTTTTTCCATCGCCCGAAATCTATCGTGTCCTCCTTCGTTTAATTTAATTTAATTTTGTTTATTATTCTAATGACACGTTCAAATTCGGGAAAGGGGGCAAATACTCTAATCATCCCTAAGCCATTACACATTCGTTGTATAACAGATGAATGGATGAGACAGTGTGTGAGACAGAGATAGAGATAGAGACTTGGCGCCATCAACATCAAACTCATAATTTTAAACGTTTTGTGTTCGGATACAAGGATACCAACATCAAGGAATATAATTATCATCATCATTATTATTAATCGTTTTTAAATGAAAAATTAATACAATTAAAATAAAAAAACAATTATTATATAATTACTTGAAGAAAAAAAAAAAAAAAAAAAAAAAGAAAATGGTTCCAATCTATTTTTAGAAACTTTCAAACCTAAACACAAACAACTTACACAACAACTATTTTCAGTCATCATCATCATTATCATCATCTATCTGTCTATCTATCCATCTATCTATTTTTTCACTTTTAAATTGTGCTATCTTGATAAAAAAAAAAAAAAACAAACAAACTTATTGATAATAATAATAATAATAATAATAATAATAATAAAAATTTAAATCTTTTTTTTTCTCTCTCTCTCTCTCATTCACTTTCTAGAGACAAACGTTTTGATCGTCGTCGTCGTCGTCGTCGCCATTGCCATTTTTCTTTTTTTATTTTTCCCTCCAAAAGGTTTAAAAAACGGAAAACGACGACGACGACGACAATCACGACCAAGACACACTAAAAATACAAAAAAAAAAAAATTTTTTTCTCTAATTGTCTTTTCTTACTACATTCTGACTGGAAATATTATTATTATTATTATCATCCTAACGTTACAAAATAATAATATTAATAAAAATAATAATAATAATAAAATAAAAAAAATAAAAAAAAAATTTTTTTTAAACAACATGAGAGGCGGTCACCGCGGTTTATAATTATCATCATTATCATCATCATCAACATCTGATATTATCATATCATATCATCATCATTATCATATATATATATACGTATATATAAAAAAAAAATCATCATTATTATTGTTATTCGCGGTTTTTAGTTTTTCACATTCCCATATCTCCCATTCCTCCCATTCCTCCCATGCCGCCCATTCCTCCCATACCGCCCATTCCCATTCCGGGTTCTTTGTCCGTTTTTGGAAGTTCGGTCACGACGACTTCGGCTGTGGTTAGTAGCGATGCGACACCCGCGGCATCCGTCAATGCTGTTCGAACGACCTGTGAGTGATGAGAGAGAGAGAGAGAGAGAGAGAAAGAAAAAAGAAAAAAAAATCATTTATTAAATTTTATAAAAACATTTTTTCTTGGGGGGAGTAAGAAAGAGAGAGAAAGAGAGAGTAAGAGAGTGAGAGAGAGAGAGAGAAAGAGGGAAAGAAAGAGAGAGAGTAAGAGAGAAAGAGGGAAAGAAAGAGAAAGAGTAAGAGAGAAAGAGAGAGGGTAAGAGAAAGAGTAAGAGAGAGAGAGAGAGCAGGAGAAAGAGGGAGAAAGACTAAGAGAGAGAGAGAGAGAGAGAAAGGAGAAAGAGAATGAGAGTAAAAGAGAAAGAGCGAAAGGGAGAAAGTAAGAGAGAGAAAAAGAGGGAAAGGAAGAGAGAGAGAGAGAGAGAAAGAGGGAAAGGAAGAGAGAGAGAGAGAATAAGAGAGAGAAAGAGAGAGAGATATGTAAAAAGGCACAAGCAATATTTTACTTAATCGTGAACTATCATTATCATTATCATTATTCTTATCATAACTATAAACGAATTTTAACGTAATAATAAATTTTTTAAAATCAGTTTATGCAAACTGAAAAAAACTTCCGACATTTTTAAACACAAATAAAACGATTTTCATCACAGAAAACTGACGCCATTTAATTTTTTTCAGTTTACTCGTAAATTAAAAAAAAAACAAAAAAACGAATACGAACCTCTCTAAAAGAAATTTATGAGTGTGTGCGTGCGTGCGTGCGTAAGTGCGCGTTTTATTTTTTATTTTTATTTTTTTTAAATATGAATAAAAACCAAGAAAAACTTCTTTTCACAAAAAGACGAAATTTCGTACACAAAATTAAAATTAAAATTAATAGTAATAATAATAATAATAATAATAAACAATAAAAACTAAAATTTAACGAGGTTGAGGATTAGGCATTGGAGGACTGTAGTCTTCGCCTCCACCAAGGACAAGATCAGGTTTGGCGGGTACAATGACGGTTATAACGGCTTCAGATGTCGCCAACAGGGAACTAACACCAGCGGCGTCAGTCAGGGCAGTGCGAACCACCTGAAGGTTAGAAATAACAAAAGAAAAAAAAAAAAAAAAGGGAAAAAAAAAAGTCTTTCCTAATCCGTCAGCTTTCTCGTGATTTCAATATCGAAAAAGAAAAGAAGACGCAATTTTGTTTGTTTGTTTGTTTGTTTTTTCAATTTTACCTTTGTCGGATCTATGATTCCTTTTTCGATCATGTTGACGTATTCGTTATTAAGTGCATCGTAACCTAAATCCTGTGCTAATTCTTCTACTTTGGCGACGACCACGGACGCATCCAAACCCGCGTTTCTAGCTATGGTCATACAGGGCATTCTCAAAGCCTTCGATACTATGTTAATCCCTACATATAAATACAAAACAAATGAAAATCTTTATTTTAAAAAAAACTGTCATCGTTAATCCACCATTCAAGCAAGAACGATTCGAAACCTGTTTGTTGATCATCGTTGGCGCCTTTTAACTTTTCAAGTACTGGAATGCATCTCAATAATGCGGTTCCACCTCCGGGAACGATACCTTCTTCGACAGCGGCTCTTGTTGCACACAAAGCATCGTTAACTCTGTCTTTTTTCTCGTTTACTTCAACCTGAAAAAATAATAAAAATTCATTCTTACACACACGAAAAAATTCCGCACGTCGATATACTAAAAATATTTTACCTCACTCGAACCTCCGATTTTTAAAACGGCAACACCGGAAGCCAGCCTGGCAAGACGTTCTTGTAATTTTTCTTTTTCATATTCGGAATTTGTTGTTGATATTTGATCTCTTATTTGATCCGCACGACGACTTATGTCTTCTTTTTTCCCCTTTCCCTAATTATTTATAAATTATAAGTAATAGTTTGTACGAGTTTAAACAAAAAAAAAAAAAAAAGAAAATTTTCCAATGCAAGTTACTCTTACTTTTAAGAAAAGCGTGTCATCTTTGGTAATCAAAACTTCACCGACTTGACCTAAATCGTGTAATTGAAGGTCTTCTAATTTAACCGGTGATGCTTCATCACCGAAAACGATTCCACCTGTTGCCACGGCCATGTCTTGCAACGTCGCTTTTCTATTGTCACCAAAACCTGGAGCTTTAACCGCCACAACTTGAAGTCCTATTTTCAGTCTGTAGGAAAAGAACAAATTGTTTTTACCAACAGTTAATAAACCGAATAAATGATTAAATAAAAAGAAGGTTTAAACGTTTTATACCTGTTCACTACCAAAGTGCTTAAAGCTTCTCCATCAATGTCTTCTGCAACAATGACCAAAGGTTTTCTCTGACTGTTCGATAATTCCAAAGCAGGTAAAACGGATTGAATTGAAGTGATTTTTTTCTCGCTGAAGAGAACTAAAGCATCTTGATATTCAACTTTATTTCCTAAATAAATGAATTTAAAAAAAAAAAATTAATTATTGAGAAAAAAAAAAAAGTTTTTTTTGTTTTCGGTTTGAACTTGAAGTCAAGTTTATATGGCTCAACGGTCGTTAACCGACCTTTGACAGTATTGATAAAATATGGTGATATGTATCCTCTGTCAAATTTCATTCCTTCAATAACTTCTAATTCATCTGTAAGAGTTTTCCCATCTTTAACTGTAATGACTCCCTCTTTTCCTACTTTTTTCATCGCTGCTCCAATCAAATCGCCAATTTTTTTGTCACCATTGGCAGATATTGTGGCAACTTGAGCTATTTCTTCAGGTGTTGTGACTTCTCTTGACAATGTTCGAAGGTGAGCGATTACTGCATCGACAGCAATCATAACACCTAAAATGAACAATTTTTAATTTTACCAAAAAATTTTTCCCACCAAAATTATCGCTTATTGATTTAAATTTAAATTCGACCTCTTCTAATTTCGATCGGGTTGGCTCCTTTACTAATTTTTTCAAAACCTTCTTTTGCGATTGCTCTTGCCAAAACTGTGGCTGTTGTGGTACCATCACCAGCTTCTTCATTTGTGTTATTAGCAACATCTTGCACAAGTTTAGCTCCTATATTTTGAAATTTGTCTTTTAATTCAACACCTTTAGCTACGGTAACTCCATCTTTTGTTATCTTTGGACTTCCCCAAGTTTGTTCAATTATTACATTTCTACCCTGAATAATTACAATATTAAATTTTAAACATGTGTATCATCCTTTCCAATGATCATTTCGATAAAATAATAATTACTTTAGGCCCCATTGTGACTGCTACTGCATCAGTTAAAATATCTACTCCCTGCAACATGAGAGCTCTAACTTCCGGGCCAAACCTAACATCTTTGGCCATATATCTCACTTGAGGAGCAACTTTTAAGTGTCGCTGAGCGACAACTCTGAGAAGTGGAGGTAGACGATGCATTATGACTTAAAACTTACAATCTGAAAATTTTATTTTAGTGAAAAAACACATCAAGTTCTTTATTTCAATTAAAGAATCAAAAAAAAATTTAATTAGTCATTCTTATCATTACAAAAAAAAAATTTAAATTAATTAATTTAAACGTTAAAAATAAATTGAAAAGAATTTTCTAGTAGATGAAGAACATTAAATGGCCATCATTACCAAAACGTGCTTTTCCGTTTGATAAAAAATTATTTGAAAAAAGTTCTCAACCAAAAAAAAAAAAAAAATTGAAAATTATATATAATATTAAATACACAAATAAATTCGTCAAAAGTTATTTAATTAATTAAAGAAGAAGTACAAAAAAAAAACTTTTGTTTAAAATAAATAAGTTAATAAAATTGAAAAACCGTTTTTTTTTTTTTTTTTTTTTTTTCATTTTTTTTAGGTTATATAATTTTTAACCGGTCCAATGTGGACTTTGAAGGCTACGCTTTATAAAATATATATATATATTTTTAATTAATTAATTGTAAATAATAATAAAAATGATAATTTTTAAAACTGACCTGATAAATTATAGAAAAACTTTCAATTTTTTTAAAAATAAAATTTGATGGTTTTTATAATAAAATCTATAAAAAATATTAAGACTCACCTCAATCACTAACAGAGAACAAAAAGAAATATGGCTACTCTTTCGAGTTGCACATGTTTTTTTGAATGCCCGGAACGAGCACATTCTAACAAAAACTTTTTTTTTACATTTAATTATTATTAATAAAATAATAATTGAAAATTTAAAATAAAAAACGATTTTTTTAAATTTATTAATTTGCTCGCAAACATCTGAATAATACTTAAAAACTAACTAAATTATTAAAAATACGGTAGCTATGCTCTCGTAGGGCCGAACTTTCTAGAATCTTCGGAAAAATGATGCAATTTTTTTTTTCCAGTAAATCATTTGAATTTTTTCCCGATTAAAAAAAAAAAAAAGGGCAAAAATATCATGAATCGATTAAATAATAATTTAAAATTTAAATTTTATTTCGTTTTTAATTATTTAAATTAGAAAATATATTTAAAAAAGATATTTAAAAAAAAAAAATAATTTCGATTGTTATGTATTTAATTAAATTTTTGTTATTTAGGAAAATTTATAGTAAACAAATAAATTTCTTTTTAAAATAAATAATTTTATTTTAATAAAGGTTCTTTTTTTTTTTAATAAATAAATTAAAATATATTTAAAAGTTTTATTAAAAAAAAAATAAAATAAAATAAAATAAAAAGTTTTAGAAAGTTTATTATTTAAAAAAAAATTAATTTTTTTTTTCTTTCGGTCACGTGTTTTTATTGTTTCCGAAAATTGACGAAGTTTAACGATTAGAAATTTCTATGAGGTCGTATTTGTCGAATCTTCTCGAAAAAAAAGAAATTTTTCTTATAGGAAATATTTTTGTGTTTTTCTCACATTCCCTGAAAAACTAATAAATTTTTTTTTTTCTAAACAAAATGGTAAGATAATTCATATATTTATATATTTATATATTTTTATTATTAATATCTTTTTTTTTATACGTAAATTATAATCGGTTTTATGTGAAATGATGCAATTTCATTTTTCTATGTTTGAATGAATTTGGGCAAATTTTTTTTTTTTTTTTTACAAAAATTAAGAAAAAATGATTTATTTATTTAATTTGCGTTTACATAAATCAAATTTTAAAGTCTATTTGGAACGTTTAATCGAAATTCATAAGGATTTGTTATAATTTTTCATAAATTCATTGATTAAATCTTTATAGAAAATTTTTTTGTTTGGGGAATAATTGAAAGCCACATGGCTTCTTAGCCGGTTAGCCATGATTTGTTTTTTCTCATCGTCAGGAAAATAATTATTTATTTATTAAATTCTTAGGCAGCAGCTGTAAAACCACAATTTGTACCAGCATTGAAAAGATTGGTTCCATTATTCGATAGAGTTTTAGTACAAAGAGCTGAAGCTGTTACAAAAACCAAAGGTGGAATTGTAATACCAGAAAAAGCTCAATCGAAAGTACTTCATGGTACTGTTGTAGCTGTCGGTCCAGGTTCTAGAAATCAAAATGGCGAATTCATACCTCTTGCCGTGAAAGTAGGAGATAAAGTTTTATTACCAGAGTACGGAGGCACAAAAGTCGAATTGGAAGAAAATAAAGAATTTCATCTTTTTAGAGAATCTGATATTTTGGCCAAAGTAGAATAGATTGTTATGTTTTTTTTTTTTTTTTCTTCTTTTTCATATTAATTTTTTTTTTTTTTTATCTTAATAAGAAACCATGTTGAGTAGTATCGATTAGGTTTATTAATTTTATTATTATTATTATTATTTGTAAGAAAGGAGACTGACTGAATGTTTAGTTATAATTTGATAAATAAAATCACACTACTTTAGGCTTGTATGTGACATTGGGAATTTATTCATAATTTTGTCACATATAAATCAGCCTTTTATTTCAAATTATAAATATGGTTTATTGTATTAGGCAAACATAATTTAAATTAAAATAAATTTTCAATTTTGTTTGTATTCAGTTTCTAATTTTTTTTTTTTTTAAATTAACAAAAGCTTTAACACAATAATTTTTTATAAATAATTATAACAATTTGATATTTTTTTTTTTTTCAAAAAGTGACTTAAATAAAAAAATAAATAAATAATATCGAATACATAACATAATAATACTAAAACAAAAATTATTAATCATTTTGACGACCTCTTATGACCTATAACTCGAAACTTTTTATTTTTAAATATGACTAAAATTCTTTTTCTAAACATGTCTTCCTACTTATTCCCACACACACACATAAAAAAAAAAAGGAAGAAAAAAGGGAACAAGGAAAACAACCCCTCCCCCCATAAAAAAAAACAATTAAGAAACAATATCATATATCATATATATATATTTATTTAAATTTAAAAATTTATTATTATAATATTATTATTAAAAAAAAATCCCTTTGTGTTAAATATTAATTTAAAAATAAAAAGGCAATAATACGTAATAATAATAATAATAATAATAAAGCCCGATTACATTAGATTATCGTTTATATATATATATAAAATAAACTCTACCAACAATTAATAATTTTTTTTTACTCTTTTCGTTATATATATATATATATATTTAAATATTACGATTTAACAATTTTTTTTCTTTTTTTTTGTTAGTCTTAAATAAAATTAAAATAATAATAATAATAATAATAAAACAATAATTAAAATATTAAAACAATAATTAAATGTTTAAATAAAATTTAAAGTTTAAAAAAAAAAATTATTAATATTTATAACAAAACAATTTTATTAATTTTTTTAAAACATAAAAAAACATAAAAAAAAATATAAAGGACGACAAAATTCAGACTCGTTAATAATTTTTCATTCGAAAATACATAATTTAAATAATAATAATAATAATAATAATAATATTAATAATATTAGTTATTATTATTTAGCTGCCTTTTAATACTCAACCGTTAGTTTCCTTTTTTTTATCTTATTTCCGTTATTTGTACCCATTTAATAATAGAAAAAAAAATTATCGATTTATTTATAATAATAATAATAATGATAATAATAATAATAATAAATACTATTTGAAGAAAAATTTGAGTCTTTAATTAAATTGTGACAATATTTTTTAATAAATATGTATATATATATATAAAACTTAACTAACTTTAACTTAAATTTTAAATTTTAAATAATAATAATAATAAAAACAACCTTAATGATTATTATAAATAAAGCAGCAGCAGCAGCAGCAGTAATAGTAGTAGTAGTAGCCAGCAGCAAAATCAGCAGCACCGTTTAATAAATTTGTGATTAAAAAAATTTTTTTTTTTTTGTAAATAATCGATCGGGTACTTGTTTTATAAAATTATGTTTTAGGCTAAAGGCAAACATACAATACCCGATACCCGTTCCTCTCCCTTTCCCTCCCCCACTTCCCTTATAAAAAAAAAATAAAAAGATTACGTACAACCCTTACCAAAAAAATTGACATTTTATAATTCGATTCGTTGAATTATCACCTACGACATAAAAATATCCCTCGAAAAATTTTTTTTTTAACTAATTACACGTTCGAATAATTAATTAATTAAAATGTCGGCCATTTTATTTTACGCGAACTAAAACTCACCGAGAGCAAAAAAAAAAAAAAAAAAAAAAAAAAAAAAAACAACCGAAATGAACAAAAAAACAAACAAACAAACAAAACTACAACGCCACTACGAAATTGACCAAAAAATATTAATAATAATAATATTATTAAATAATAAATAATAAAATTATTATTATTATTATTATTATTATTGCGACTTAAATTAATTGTCACGGTTCGTTTAAATTAAAATATGGCAACTTTACTTGAGAAAAATAAAATAAAATAAAAAAACTATTCGTTGTAGTTTCTAATAAAATAAAAAAATAAATAACGATAATAATAATAATAATAATAATAATAATAAATCAAATCGACGGTTTTCATAATAATTTTTCTTTTATACTAATAAACAGGCACTTTGGAAAGCGTTAGTACAAAAACAATTAAAAACATTTTTAAAAAAAAAAATATTAGAAGAGAATTTTTTAATAATATTTCAATCCTTCTCTCTCTCTCTCTCTCTCTTTTTCCCTCTCCTCCATCCCCTCTCTCTCTCTTTCACACATTTCATTATTTATTATTAATTTCTATCTAATGTTAATATTCCTATCATTTAAAAAAAAAAAAAAAAAACAAACTAATTTTTTATAGTTTTTAGCGATTAGAAAAATAAGGCGAAATTATTATTATTATTATTATTATTATTATTATTATTAAATCGTTGTTTAACTTATCGTTGTTAATTATTACTATTACTATTATTACTATTATTATTAGTTTTATTATTAATTCATCCTCTTCCTCTTCCTCTTCCTCCTCATCTTCCTCCTCCTCCTCCTTTTCTTAGCAGACGTTTTCCAGATCGTTATGTAAAATATTAAGCGATTGTTATAGAACTGATTGACTGATTGATTGATTGATTGTAGATCCCTGTATTATAATAGGGGGGGAGGAGAGGAAAAAAAGAAATTATAAGAAATTCAAAAGAATCGTGAAAACCCAACCTTAACATCCGTCTTCTTACCTTTCTTTACTGATACCACGGTTGAGATCTAACCCATCTGTACCTGACTCCAGCATCCGTACGGATTTTGATGGAAGCCGCTTCGGCGGCACGTACGGTTTCCTTAACGGATTGCATGAGATTTTGTGCGTTTCCAACGAGCATATCCGTTGCTTCTTGATCTTCTGCCGTGCCTGGGAAGGAAAAAATCACCCCCCACGAATAACGTTATTAAAAAAAAAAAAAAACAAAAACGGGTGTTTTTCATACAAACGCAAAGTGCTTTGACTACAACTACTCCTACTTTTTGTTCAGTGCTATCCTTTTACTTTTTATTCTTTACTTTTAAAGCCGACAGAAAAAAAAAAAAAACATTTAAAGCAAACGAATCCATTCTAACATGGATGATAGAAAAAAAAAATGGCCGCCACGTAGTACGACAAAAAAAAAATAAAAAGTAAAAAAATAACACTGAAACTACAATTCGCTACTGAAACTACATTTAAAAATTTACTACAATGATGCGATGCATTTAAACATGACAAAAACAACCAAACAAACAAACAAACAAACAAACAATAAGCAAGGATTCACTCACTTGCTCCTATCATGCATCCTGTAATGTAAAGAAGGGGAAAAAAAAAAAAAAAAACAAAAATTAATATAATAATAATGATAATGATAATGATGATGAGTTAAGAGCTAACCGTTAACATTTCAAAAAAAAAAAAAAAAAAAAAATCGAATAATTTTCTTTTCGATAATATCGTTCGACCGGAAGTATCGAATCCAAAAAAAAAAAAAAAAAATAATAATAATAATATTTTGATTTAAATTCATGCCGTCATGCAAAACAAAACCTCAGGGGAGGGAGGGGGGAGGGGGGAGGGCGGAAAAAAAAGAAATCCTTCTTTCATTCACCCTACAACCCAACAACCTAAAAGGAAAAAAATCTTTTTCTTTTGTTTGTTTCTTTGTTAATAACATTCAAACTCTCTCTTCGACCGAATAAATGAATGAATTAATGAATGAATGAATGAATGAAAATAAATAATGCAATAATTAATAATTACGTTAATAAAAAAAAATGCAAAAAAAAAAAAAATTTTCAAAATATTAAAATTAATCATTATTAATCATTAGCCGGAGTCAAAAAAAAAAAAAAAAAAAAAAATTTTTTTATGCAATCAAAAAACAAACAAACGTTTTCTTGCATAATGTAAATCAACGTCATAACAACAACAATCACAACAACCGAAAAAAAAAAAAAAAAAAATGTAACAACATAACAAATTTAAAATTTCCAGAAGAAAAAATTATCAAATTTTTTAATTATTGGAATGGAAGAAAAATTTTCTTTAAAATTGTTAATTTTTAAATTTTTGTGCGAGCCAAATGCAAAAAGGGGGGGGGGGAAAGAGGGGGGAGGGGGCGAAAGAAAAACAGGGAGAGAGAAGAAGACAAAAAAAATCTCGCAAAATCTTTTTTTTAAAAAAAAAAAAAAAAAAAAAAATTTTTTTTATACCCCCGATCAATTCTCCCATTTCCAGCCTCGGTAACGTTTCTGTTGGGAAAAAAAATTTTTCCAAAAATTAACTCGGTATGAATAAAAACTTTCTTTTTTCGTGAATGATAATAATAATAATAATAATAATAATGATAATAAAATATGATAAGACGTCTGATAACAAAATAAATAAATAAATTTTATGTCTTATTTTAGGTCTTCATACCTTGAGCTCCGAGCATCGTCGCTTTTACCGTCGATAAAATTTTCAATTGAGTTCCGATTGTCGGTATGCGTTCGCAAACTTGCAATAAATTCTGGAAAAAGAGAAAGAGAGAGTGAGTGAGAGTGAGAGAGATGGGGAAAAATTCCTGTGGGATTCCATAACTCACCGTTCTCATACGTTTATCCGTGCATTCTCGTGCCAATTCTTTCGCGAGTCTCGTCACTTCTTCGGATGCTTCTGCTATGGCCTTTGCCGTTGCTATCAAATCCCTTTTCGTTCCTCCTTCCCCCCTAACGAGTTGAGAGAGTTTACCCATGAGTAAAGCCATTTTTTTAGCGGCCGCGATTATTTCGTTGTCCTTCGACGACCACTGTTTGACTTCTTGATGTAAACCGTGAGCCGCAATCTTGTTTGAGAAACAAAAAAAAATTTTTTTTTATTAAAAATCCTCCCCCCATCTTGTTTTAATAAGAAAAAAAGTACCGAAACGTTACCATTATGGGTTGATTGGGTTGCGGAGCTTGTCTAAACATGTCATCTTCGTCATCCGTTTCTGGGGGCGGCGGTCTCGGGGGTGGATAATCACCAGGATACTCTCCGGGAAGTGGTGGTCTCGGCGGTGGTTGATCTATACAACATTCAAATTATTATTATCATTATCCGAATAAAATCGTTATAACCCGCCACATTGATTAATCACAAAATTCTCATGCAACTCAGTATCGACGTCGACATACGATTTCGACGCCAACTATTATTATTATTATTACCGTGATAAAAGCTTTTAGAAAAACTTACCTGTATCGCTATCGTACCATTCTTGCAAATGGTCACCTCTGTCGTAATAATCGTAATCGTCATAGACTCTCGGAAGCTGTGATTCTTTTATGCTAAGCCCAACTACATTATACCACACGCGCACACACACACAGAGAGAATGTGTGAATGATGACAAATATTAAAAAAAAAAAAAAAAAAAAAAAAAAAAAAAAAAAAAGCAAAAAAAACACTGATTTAAGCGCAATTAAAAAATTATTAGATGAAAAAAAAAAACAAATAAAATTTATTAATATTAATATTATTATTATTATTATTATTGTTAATAAATAATTGTTTGATTCAAATTTGTGCTGGTAGTGGTATACCATACTATACATATTTACATTAAAAAAAAAAAAAAAAAAATGTAAGCGAATAAAAAACTTTTCTTTTCTGTTATATTATTATTATTATTATTATTTGAACGACACCATTTTTTTTTTTTTTTTTTTTTGAAAATATTATTATTATTATTATTATTATTATTTTACCTTGTCCGTGATAGCCGACATTGAGTCCTGGATATTGACTGCTCGTGTAAACATCTAATAAAAAAAAAAGAATTAGGGAAAGTTTAATTATCGACGAATCTATTAAAAAAAATTTTTTCAAATCCCGAGGGATGATAAATAAATATACCGTTCAAGTTGAGACTGTTCATGTCTGGAGGCGGTGGTAAATCTGGAGTTGCCGTAACAGCCCATCTGACATCCCCGACGGCATTTAATAACTGGAAAAAAATTGTAATTTCGTTTAGGTTCCAGGTCGCCGCTGAATGTCCATGTTTCTACCCGGTCATGCGTGTATACTTACAGCCTTGTTAGATTCCCGCCAACGAGCAGCAGCATTGTAGTCGGTAGGATCAGCAGCAACGCATTTCGCATCCTGTACCATCGGAGTAAGATCTGACAAAACGGGAAAATAAAATGATGATTTTGATTTGTTTAAAATAAAAAAAGGGAATTAAATTATAAACTAAAATTTTACTCGATAAAACTTGATCGGAAGCCCTGTTGACTCTAGTAATAAAATTAGGATCCTCGGAATTGTCTGCTTCCTGTTTCGCAATCATCAAAACTCTGTTGGCCAATCTGGCTATGGCACTCGTATTATCGACCATTTTTTGCGGTTGATTCTTTCTTATGGCATCCTCGCAAAGAATCGTGTGCTTTTGCATTTGCTCTTCGGAAGCTTTTATGAATTCGCACGGGTCTATGGTCGTGTCGCAAAGGGTTCTCATTCTCTGAACCGAATCCGCATACTGAGCTCTCAAATTTTCAAAATGCTCGTGTGCAGCTTTTGATTCCGGGTAAGCCATTCTGATTCTTCCGGCGTTTATCAATTGAGGAGTTAAACTTTCCACCTAAACAATTAATTTTGATGTTACGTAACAACCATCGAACAAAATACCAAAGATCGGGGAGGGGGGGGGGCAAATTTACCTGATTTGACGATGTGAGAAGAGCTTCCGTCAATTTTTTATTTCCTCCGCTACCACCGGCAGCGACCATTCTTGCCGTTTTAGCTGCACGGTTGGAAAACTGCTCGAGGTTAAGAGCTTTATCCGCAAAGTTTTGTTCTCTGTGCGGAGTTCCCTCCGGTGCCAAAACTGCTTCGGTAAATTGTTTAAGGGGGGATGCAATGTCGATGAAATCTTCAACCACGCGATTTACCACAGCGTTTTGTATGCAGTTCTTCAATTCGTGCAATTTTTGTGACAGTGCTCTGTAATTACAAGACATTAATGTAACGCAAAGAAGGAAATATTTCATGTTCTTGAATTTAGAAAAAAGTTTAATAATTACCTGGCGACACTGTGAGCTTGAGGAGTATCACCCATTCCTTTGCGACATAAATCGCTCAGCTGCCTCGAAAGTATATCAACTTCGTCACATAAACCTAATATTTCCGCTTTTTGAACGCCCGGCAAACCTTCAGCAACCTTAAAATTTAAATGAATTAAAAATATATCAAACCCTTTCGAAACTCAAAGGTATAAATTTTCCTTTTTTATGTTTTAATGGTACCTTTTTTTGATCCTTAACAAAGGAAGCAAAATATTAAATACTCACAATTAGTTTTGTTTAACTTCAACTTAATTCTTATAAAGTTTAATTTGATAATTACAAACCTTTTTCCCTTCGTCGACAATCAGGGAGATGGCACGTTGACCCAATCCTCGGTCATCCCGTTCAGGATTGCTTAACCATCTTCTCGCTTGTTCCAATCTACCAGCAACCGTGTGAGCAGGCTGTTGAATTCCACTCTTGTCGACATTTTGCACAGCTCTGGCAACTCTCTGACACAAATCACCCAAACGATCTTGAATATTTCTTGATAAACCTTCGGCCTGGAAACAACAAAAAAAAAAAAAAAATTACTCTCGTAAAACTCAAAATACTTATGGTACGCAATAGTAGTAGTACCTGTGGAGTGGCTCCTTTCCCATCTTGTCGCAATTCGCACAGTGCGTCTGTCATGGTAGTTATGTCATCGACCATTTTCAATATGCTATCTCTATCTTGAGGAAGTGATCTTTCAGCCACTTTTGTAGCGTGATCCAATATTTGTCTCACGGATTTTTCACCGACTCCTCCCCTTAAAGCCAAGGGATCCTAAAAAAAAAAATTTAAAATCGAGATCATCAAAATAAGAATGTAATTTAACTCGGTGAGGGATGGGGGAAAAAAAACAAAATTCACCCTAAAAGTTAAATTACCTCCAACCAATCGTGTGCTCCTCTCATTTTCCCTTGTATGGCATTTTGACACTTTTTCATTACGGTAAGATTATCAGCATCCCATTCATCTTCATCGTAGGTGGTTAATTGCAAAACGCGGATTATTTCGTTTATCTCATCAGTCATTCTTTGTGCCAAGTAATTTCTGTTTTCTGCTGCTTCGTCGGCTCCTTTCCCTCCTGAATAAAAGAAGAAGAAGAAAAAATTAAACAATTCGCTTTAATTATGAATGAGATGTTGTTGAAAATGGGAATGGGAGTGGCAGCTTTAATTAAAATTAGGCAGCTTTCATATTTTTTCGACACAGAAGGGGGAATAATGAAACGTACCTTGGGAAACAATATGTATGTATATTTTCATTCCACATATTAAAATGGGAGTTAATGTCTTCACTTGTTCCAGACAACGAATTAATATTTCTCGATGAACCTGATGTGTCAATTCTTTTTCTCTGGCTCCAACTTCTCTCGAAACCTGGAAAAATTAACAAAATGTTTTTTAAACCCAAGAAAATCCAAGAAAATTGATCGTATCGAATGATTCATTTACCTTACTTAAACACGGACTTAAATCTTTTAAAAATTGTACCAAATCCTCCATGGTTTCCATGACTTCGGCAACGGCAAGGTAATCTAATACTTTTTTACATTCCCGTATGATTTTCCTAACTTCGGATTCGTCAAAGCACAAAAGCAACGAGGACGTTCCTTGAAGAATACCTCTCGAACCTTCGATTAATTTTTTCCTACAAATAACAATAATGTTTTCTTTTCAAAATGGCGGCTTCGCGAGGGAGGAAATACATCGACAACTACCAACCTTGCGGGACTCGAATATGGATCGACTTTAAGCATTGCCGATGCTTCTTCCAACAATCTGCTAGCTCCTTCGACTCTTTGCAAAGAGGCTGGCATATCTTGTTTAAGGATGGCATCATCGGAACTATTGATTGTTTCTTTACCGACTTTAACAAGATTGGCAACGGCCCGGCTAACGGCTTGCACGGGCCGTTCCAAATCTGGCATTGCATTTCCATCTTCTGCTTCTTCGTGTAGTATAACCAGTCTTGAGACCTAAAATAAAAAAGTAATTAAATGAGTTTTAAAAATAAAATTTAAATAAACCAAACAAACAAACAAACAAACAAACAAACAATGTCTGAACTTAAATATGAATTTGTAATGTTAAAAACGGTTTTTAATTACTCCTTTTTTTTTTTTTTTTTTTAAATAATTCTTTGAGGGTCATTCCAGTTTGAGCTTTCTATAATAATAAATTCCAATGAGGCTTAATGTGTAAACATTAAACAACAGAAATAGATTCTTATTACCAGCCAAATTAAAACAATCACCAACCAACCAACCAAAGTTCTCTTACTATTTTTCTGACTCATTCCCCCCCCCATTTTAATAATTGATTTTTTTTTTTTTTTCTGTTTCTTATTATTATTATTATTATTACCGAATGCTGTTTTTTTTTTTTTTTTGGCTTAAAATTGTTTTTTTTTTTGTTTTTATTTCTCTTTAAAATAAACTTCACAAACAAAAAATTTTTTTATTTAAAAAAAATAAAATGATTGAATCATTTTCAAAATGGCTGAACCAAAAATAAATCAAAAATTATTTTTCATACACATATATATTTAAATTTAAATTTAAATCGTTGTGAAACAAATTTTTTTTTATTATTTTATGAAATAAATTTAAATTCAAATAAAATCAATTGACTAATAAAAAACACAAAAAAAAAAAAAAAAAAATTATTATCTATTATTCACAATTAAGAACATCTTTTAATAGAATCTGATTCATCATGTAGTTACATATTATTATTATTATTATTATTATTAGGTGATTAATTCATTCATTTTTTTAAGAAGAAAAATTTTTTTTAATATTTTACACATTATTCCTCTCTCTCTCTCTCTCTCTTTTTTTTTTTAAATAACACAAAATGAATTTGGCACAAGTAACTATTTTTTTTTTTTTTTTTTGATTTCGACTTAATGGCCAAAAAAATTTATTTACCTCGGATTAAATCTAAATAAACAAACATGATGTAAAAAATTTAAAATTTTTTTTTACTATTCAAAATTATATTAATCTCATACAAATTTCATTATCAATATTTTGTAAATTTATCGCTAATGAAATAGAAAAATTTGGTTTTTTTTTTTTTAATTTGAATATATATGTGACATTTTCATCGAATTGATACTTTTTGTCTTATTCATCGAACCCACAACAATAATAATGTGGAAAAATTTTACAATCGATACAACAGATGACAATATTTAATTATATAAATAAATAAAATATTATTTTTTATAGACTGTGAAAACAGTTAAACACTTAATTTTATAAGTCAAATAATGATAATAAAAGTATTTTTTTAAAATTTATTATGTGTGGAATAAAATAAAGAGCATAAAATGTTTTCGTATTTTAATAACTCGATATTTATAATGAAAATTATGTAACGAAACAATAGTCAAATGTGAAAAAAACATAAATTCTAATTTAATTAAATTATTTTTAATTAAATATTTAATTATAATTTGTAAGAAATAACTAAATAGATTTTATTATTCAGTACTCATTCTAGGAATATATAAAGTAAAAAAAGAAAATTTAAGGTAGAATAATTTATTTTGTCAACAAAAAAAAAATTATTTTATTTATTTATGATAAGAATGAAATGATGCTCATGAGTGTGTGTGTGTGTGTGTGTGATGTTATTTTACCAAGAATATATTTATGTAATTCATTAAATATAACGTAATCATATTTTTTAAATAAATAGTAGGGGAAAAAATTCATAATCATTATCGTGAGGTAAATCAATAATTTTCAAAATGAAAAAAAAAAAAAAAAAAAAAAAATGAAATAAATGAATTTTTGACGATACCAAATAAGGCAAATTAACGGAGTTAAGAAATGACGTCACTCTATATTTAGCTTATCCGTGACGTATTTAGTTAACAATGAAACGAGAACCCGAGTACTGAATGAGAAACAACTGAATTTTTACTATGCATCTGTCTAAATTTTATTAAAAAAATTATTTAATTAATTATTTTTGAATTAAATAAATATTGTCTCGTCGAAGATATGGGAGAAATATAAGTTTTTTTAAAATTAAAAATAAAAATGAAAAGAAATGAAAGGGTCTTACGACAAACAAAGTTTTTTTCTTAAAAAAAATTTTTTCTGATTAATTACCTGCTGTGCGACTGGTTCTAAAATACTTTCTATTGTTTTTGTATGAAAAACCGGCATTTTAATAAATTAATAGGTAACTAAATTTAAAAAAAAATAATAATAATAATAAAAACAAAACAATAATTAAAAATAAATTTTTTTTGAAGAAAAAAAAAAAAAAAAAAAAAAACCTCAACACCGAGAAGATCACAAATAAACCATCACACTGTTTTTTAACTCGTTGTAAAAAGTGGAAGGAATGATTTAGATATAGAATCACGCTGCCTTCTTAATAACAAACCAAAAATTCCTTTTTCAAATTAAATTAACTTAATGAATATTATTCATCTTTTCAAAATTAATTGCATGATTTATTAATAATGTACTATATTAACTTTAATATTGATATAATTAATTTTCGAAATTATTTATATCAATTTAAATTTAAATAAATTTGTTTTATTAATTTATGTTGTTATGTATATAAATAAGAATATGTTTTACGTAAAGAATGGAAAGAATAAATTGCAATATTTTCATTTTAAATAGGGTAAAAAATTAAATGTTTTATTCATTCGGTTATATTTTTTGTTCTTTTCGATTAAATATTATCAATTTAATTTTCCCGCAAAATCAAATTTTAATTTTTAAAATCTCGTGCCACGTTTTAAATTAAGGAGGCAGTGATAGAAACATTGTAATGTTCTTGGAACTAATAGAATGTACGCTGACTCATTTTAACGTTTGTTTTCGAATAAAGTAGTATTAGTTTTGTGTTAGATTCTGTAATGAATTGATAAATAATTATTGGTAAGATAAATATCGTGATAATAGTTATTGTTTTTTTTTTTTTTATTTTGTTTTTGATTATTAAAATTATTTATTTGTGTATTTTTGATTTGACATTAAATAATAATAATAATAATATTGTTTTAAAAATTATCGTGTACTCATGGCGCCTTTGTCATTAACAGTTGATTGTCGGTGATTTGAATATATATATTTAATTGTGTAATACATGGATCATTAACGCTCAGACTTGTGAGTAAATAATTCAAATAATTTAACTATTTATTTATTTATTAATATTTTATAATTGTTTTAAATTAACGACTCTTATATATTCGAAGATTGTCATTAAAAGAAACAATATTGTGAAATTAAATTTTTAATCAATTTTTATTTAAATGTTTAATTAAAAGTATTTTAAATGTGTGTGTGTATGCGATTCCGATTCCGCCTTTTATTGACTTTTTATTAAATTAATATCAATAAGTTTTTATTTTTTTTTTTTTACAAATGAATTAAAATTTCTCGTTTTTATTAATAATAATAATAATAATAATATAAATCAAATAATTCGTTTGACAAATTATCAAAATTGGCATTTTTATTGAATATTTTTTTTTTAAAATTTTAATTTATAAATTTTGAATTATATCTAATCGTCTCATTCAAGTTGTACTTAAATTATAGCAAAAAATAATAATAATAATAATAGTGGTGGTAAAAGAGTAATGAATTCTTCAGAAAAAAAAAATTTTGCTGCGATTTTCATTTTTTTAAAAAAAAAAATTCACAATATTGTTTAAATCTGAATTAATCGAAATCATTTTTATGATAAATTTTGTAATCGATAAGATTTTGAAAGTGTGTATATATATATTCAATGCATAGACAGTTATTCAGTTAGTTAATCGCTTTTAATTTAACCTTGAATATTGTCAGGTAATTTGATAATCATAATAACATTTAAGTCATTTTGTTTTTTTTTTTTTTTTCGATTGTTTTGTTTTTTTTTTTTTTTTATTTCATTAAATATTTAATTATGACAACTAAAAACAAAAACAAAAAAATAAGTAATAGTATGAGAATGATAATTATCAAGTTAAAATATTAATTTTGTTGACTGTTGACTGCATTCGAGCGAGTGCACACCCATCTTATGATAGTTATTATATTTTATCGCATGCATAATTGGGTATAAATATTATTATCATATTAATTTTCAATTTATTCATTTCAATTTAAAAAAAAAAAAAATATGATTTCAAACAAATTAGGAAAATATTTTAGTAATTTATTATTGAATGCAATCACACAAACACACACACACACACACACACACACACACATAACTTATTTGATTTGAATTACTTTCCTGGGGATTTGATTTAGTCGAAAAAGATTTTTAAAAAAAAAATTGATGGTTAAAATTTAATTAAATGGAATCTTTATGATAGTTTTATAAAAACGGTTTCCCCCCCCCCTTTCCCCCCAATTGTAATTTCGTGTGCATAATGACAGATTTGGCACGTGACAAAAATTTTTCTTTCTTTTCTAAGGATCAACGCACCATGTTGGACACAACCCGACAGACAATTCGTATATACTCAATTATAAATCACTGCCCACGGTAAAAGGGTTGCTTGTCTGCCTGCCTGCATGCCTGCCTGCCTGCCTGCCTACCTACCCACGTTTTAAGTTAAATTTTTTTTCGGTTTGTTTACCTGACTGCCCACAACACAACCTGTAACGACTAAATTAACCGAAAAACCTAAAAGTGAGAGAGAGAAAAGTTTATTTAATTCATTCAAAGACGACGACACCTTAGACGTAAATTTTTATTTTTTCATCATAGCCGGAAAACAAATCAAAAGTTGTAACGAGAATTTTTTTTTTTTTTTTAATTTTTTAAATTTTAATTAACGAGAAAAAAAAAAAAAAAAAAAAAAAAATGGAAAAATTAATAGGAAACATATTTCGAATTTTATATTTTTTTTTTTTTTTGGCTCTCGTGGGTAAATGTACACAAATAAAAATATGACACATGCAACGTAAAAGTAAATAATAATAATAATAATAATAATAATATATGGATTTTATTATTATTATTATTGTTGTTTTTTTTCCCTCCTCCTCAAGTGTAAATTTGGTGGTGTGTGTGTGTGTGTGGGGGGGAGAGCGGGTGGGGATTCGTTCAGCACTTTTTCTTTTCCACGCACAAAAGTCAACAAATAATTTTTTTCCAAATTGATTTTAAAAGCTTCTTTTTAAAGCTTCTTAGTAGAAAAATCCATTAAGAAATTGTTAGGGGGTGGAGTGGGGCGGGGCGGGGAGAGAGAGAGAGAGAGAGAGACGACTAGTTTAACTTATTTACCCTCTCAACAGCAGCAGCAGCAGGCTGATGGGGAGGGGATCCTTGCTTTTTCAATTTGTAAATAGTTTTTTTTTTTTTTTTTTACCGTTTTAACTACGGGTTGACATTGAAAATAAGAAAAACAAATTAATGTCGGAAAGATTATTATTATTATTATTATTATTATTATTATTATTATTATTATTATTATTATCATTATTATTTTTATTTCACTCGAAACGATCCAAAAAAAAAAAAAAAAATTCTGGCTCGCGACAAACGGTGCCACGATATGAATCATTCATTTAATTTGTTTACTCGATGCTTTCAATACGATTTAATAATAATAATAATAATAATAATAATAATAATAATAATAATAATAATAATAATAATAATAAAAAGGTTTGATTATTACTTTACTCGATTATTATTATTATTATTTAAGGGAGATGATGATAGGGTGGTGTCTTGGCTTTAAAGAGGGGGGGTTTTCTGAAAAGTCGAAAAGAAAGGCTTTGTCGTCGTCGTCGTCGTTCTTTCATTCAAAACATTTTTTGTTTCGTTAATATTTTCACGCCTCCCTTTTTTTTTTTACATGTACCTAAAGTGATATACCTAAAGTACCTGTATTGACTTCTTCTTCACGCCGAATTTCAATAATAATTATTTTGATTTTAGGTTCTATTTTCCCACACACCCACAACTATTTCAAGTGTCATTTTTTTTTTTTTTTTTTTTTTTCTAAATGTTATTGTTTGATATTCACATGGAAAAAGGTTGGTGGTACCTTAATGGTCGATTGTGTTTCTTCTCCTTATTCTTCGAACAGGGCCTAGACTTGACAATTATACTGACACTTTATAGATCTGTTGGATGTGAAAAGAAATTGTCGTCGTTTCGACTCCGGATGTGTTCTATATTTCTATCTGTTGTTTTTTGCCACAGTAATCTTGTTTTTCGTGTCGGAAACGACATTTTTTTTTTTTTTTTTTTTGGGGTTCTCATCGACTTGTTCGACTGATTGGTAGATTGGAAAATGGGAAAAATTTTTGTGCGTTTTTATTTAAAAATAGGGTAGTGGGGTAATTCGTGGGTTTTAGGCCTTTTTAAAAATAATAATAATAATAATAATAATAATAATGATAAAGGGAAAAAGAAAAATGTTTTTGCTGAAGGTGACATATTTTGACTTGAAAAATAAAGTAAGATGAATAAGTGGGTAGGAGAAATTTTTTTAACAAAAGATGTTAGGTGCCTGTGCATAAGAAGAATCCTGCGGAGAAATTTCCGGTGTTGTTTTGGTTGTTGTTGTTGTTGTTTGCCATAGGGAAGAAACGAGGGAAGAGAGGAAAAGGGGGGGGAGAGAGAGAGAAAAATTGAAAAAGAAAAAAAAGCGAAGGCGTCGCGTGTTATAAATAATTTTTTGGGCGGACATTTTTTTTTCTGAGAATTTTTTTTTTTTTTTTTTTTTTTCATTTTATTTTCACTTAATTTGAAAAATAAAAAAAAATTTTTTCACGTTCGGTATAAATTACTTACCGTTCGCGGGAATGGTTATAAAAATAAAAAATTAATTTTATTATTATTATTATTATTATTATTATTATTATTATTATTATTATTATTATTATTATTATTATTATTATATTTGATTTTGGGAGAAAGGAAAATTCGTTTTGTGAATAGGGAGGTTTCGAATTTGTCGCGATGATATTATCATGTATTTCCGGTTTTCGCCATTTTCTTTTTCTTTTTTTTTTTTTTTTTGTTTTTTAATAAATTTCCAGCTGGAGAAAATGCTGGAGTTGGAGAAAATTAAAATCCGAGTATATTTCGTTGGTTTTTTTTACGACTTTTCGTGAATTTTTTTTTATTATTTTTTTTCCAGAGCGTTTAAATAATTTTCCAGAGTTTTTAATTAAAAGTCACCGTCATTTATATATAAATATATTATTTTTTATGTCGTGGAAGAAGCGGTGGATGAGAGTTTGTCGTGTCAGCAACCCGTTTCAAAAAAAAATTTTTTTTTTTTTTTTTTTCATGATTATTATTATTTCTATTTGGTAATTTTTTTTTAATAAGTAATAATTTATTTTTAAAATATTGTCGCGTGGTAAAAAAAAAAAAAAAAAACAAAAAAATAGCCGGCAAAAGTAAAAGAGCACAGGCACGCAGGCACGCACACGCACACAAACACACAAGCACACACGAAAACTTTTACGAACAATTATTTTAATTTATTTTTTTTTTGTTCCTTCCATTTTTTTTCTTTTCCTTTCTTTTCGTTGTTGTCTTCTTTTGGCAGTCTGTCAATCGAAACGATTGCCTTTGCCTTTGCCTTTGCCTTTGAATCCCCGTTAACTGAAAAATCGTGAGAGGTCAATCGGTGGTTTTTTTCTTTTCGCTACGGTTTTCAATTATGGTAATTTCTTCTTTTATTATTATTATTATTATTATTATTATTGTTTTTTTTTACTCCTTCTCCATTTTGAATAAATTCACATTGAAAAAGTTTTTCAGGGTTTTCGAGGTAATTTACCGAAGGTTGAATGTGGCACGCTTTGTTGGAAAAGTCAAGAATATAAAATTAATTTTTTTTTTTTTTTAACTTTAAAAAGAACGAACGTCGCGTAATTAATAATAATAATAATAATAATAATAATAATAATAATAATAATAATAATATTTCCAGGACTTGAGTTAGTTTGAAACGGAAAGAAAAAGAAAATGGAAAGAAAAAAAAAAAAAAGTCATTCAACTTTAATGCTTTAAAAAAAATTTTTTTTTGTATTTTTTATTTTTTAATAAATGCGTGCACGCACATAAATGTATGCGTGTGCGTGTGTGCGTATATATGTATATATATATTTTTATTTCTAGAGAAGAAGCAGTGGGAAGATTTCATTTTTTTTTTATATTCATTTTCTAGAAACTTCTATATTTGGCTTAAAATTCGTCGTATCGTAAAAAAAAAAAAAAAAAAAAAAAAAAAAAACTAACAACTATTAAGATGAGAGAAATATCACGACGGAGTTGTAATTTTTTTTTATATTTTCTTCTGCTTTTTTTTTTTAAATATTTCTCAAGCCTGAAAGACTTTAATAATAATAATAATAATAATTTTTATCCATATACGGAATATGAAATAAGAAGGTTTTGTCTTGTCCGTTTCAAAAAGGGAACGCGTTTGAATTTATTCAAGTCTTGGAATTTTTTCTCTCTCTCTCTCTCTCTCTCTCTCTCTTTTATGTGCTTTGAAATTAAAAGATAATGAAAATTATGCGGTTGAGCGAGAGAGAGAGAGAAAGAGAGAGAGAGAGGGAGGGGGGGACCATTTTATTTTAAATTTAATTTCTCAATTATTTTAATAAGCGGTTAATAATTGTTACATAATTTTTTTTTTTTTTTTTTTTTAATACTTACATAATAA
>NW_002987470.1:265703-295302 GCF_000006295.1 Pediculus humanus corporis | reverse complement strand
CAAAACAAAACATTCATCAAGTACATGTTGGTTATTCGTGCGGGTTTATTAATACGGGAAAATTGTTTGTGAATTCGGTGACGGAATGGGAAAACGGGATACGGAAAGGAATAAAAAGGGATAGAAGAGGTAAATTGTAAAACCGTTAAAAATTAATTACGTCCTCCGGATACTCTCTCTCTCTCTCTCTCTCTCTCTCGTTTCTTTTATATATATTGTGAGAAAATCGATTTAATTAATATTCGGATATCCGATCTCGTTTCGATAATAAACAATGAGGAAAAAAAAAAAAAAAAAAGAAAAATTTAGTAGGGATTCACAAACATACAAACACACAAACACAAACGCAAAAAACAACATAATCGTAAACCTAGATACGTATGAAAAAAGAGAAACGTTTGTCGCTATGGTGAAACATTAAAGCAATTATTATTATTTTTTTTTATATCAACCGGTTGAGTTTTTTTTTATTGATTTAATCGATGTATGGTTGTTTAATCGTCGTCCGCCATCTTTGAGGTCATCGCGAGATTGTTTTTTAAAAAAACAAAAAAGACAAAAAAAAACTTTGAGTTTAATTTCGTGAAAGTAAAAACTAACTGTCATTTGATATTATCTTTTGTGATTTTGATTTTGGCTTTTATTTCTCATTATTATTATTATTATTATTTAGAAAACGAGTTTTCGAGATGAGATTTCGAGAGAAGGCGAGTTTACGGATCGAGATCGAGAAAAAACAAAATTTCGATATCGATATCGTATTATAAATATTCGATTTTTATCCGAATTTATCGATCAATAATTAAAATAGAATTATTATTATTATTATTATTAAAACTATTCGAATTTGTTTTTGTTTTTGTTTATTACCAAGTTGTTTGATCGCCATTAACGTCGGGGAAATCGGGGGGAGGGCGAGGGGAGGAGGAGTATTTTTTATTTATTTATTAATATTTTTAATCACGTATTTTATATGAAACGCATTTAGAAATACGAAAATAGGAATGTGTGATATTTTTCTATTAGGTTTTGCCGTCGACAATTTTTTTTTTTTTTTTACAATTCGGATGATTTCTTAGATTTGTTTTTTTTTTTTTTTTTTTTTTTTTTTTTTTTTTTTTAATATTCATTAAGCATTGCAACACGGTCTATGATTTTATTATTACTATTATTATTATTATGAATTCAAGTCGTCCTACTAAAAAAAGAACCGCGAGTGAGCCAGTTTTTAAAAAAATAAAACCATAAAAATAGCAATTACGAATACAACAACAACAACAACAACAAACAACAAAAATTATTTCGATTGAAAGTTTTCTAATGATTTTATCATTATTATTATCTTTATTATTATTATTATTATTATTAACATCATTGTGAAATGATCGATTATATTATTTCTTTACGAGTTGAAAGAGAAAAAGTTTTTCTTTTTTTTTTTTTTATGCGTATTGTAATTGTTCGTTATTATTATTATTTTTTTGTTTCGAGAAAAAGAAAAAAAACATTAAATTCGAGAAAATCACTTTCTCGTTTGCAGATTTGTGAAAAACTTGAGGTTTTTATTATTATTATTATTATTACTATTATTATTATTATTATTATTATTGTAAAATCATTCAAAAAATGGAGTAACTAACAAAGAAATAAAAAAAAAAAATTATTTCAAGGTTTTTTTATTTGCGGTGTAAATAACAAGCGTGAATGTCAAAGGGAATTTAAAACGCGTGTAAAAACACCGACTGGCTACGGTACTGCTAAGTTCCAGGGTGGCGTACACACGTTCGCGAGAACGTATAAATTAATTTGGTAACGAGAAAATAATTCGATGATTAAAAAAAAATAAGAAAAAGAGAAGAAAAAAAAAAGGAAAAGAAGGGGAAGGAGAAGGAGAAAAGGATGGAAATTTTGAAAAAGGAATTATTATTATTATTATTATTATTATTATTATTATTATCATTATTATTATTATTGAGTACGTATTAATTTCATGGATTCGATTCGTCGTTTTCCCTTTCTCTTTCACCGAGTACAACGCAATCAATAAAAATAAAAAACCTTGGAATAATTCTCTTATTATTATTATTATTTTTTCGCATTCGAAATCCTCTCGAATTACCTGGAAAAAAGAAGAAGAAAATAATGAAAAACCGGAAACGAATCCGGAATGATTTGTTTTTAAAAACCGGAAGTCGGAGTATTTATAAACCGTTAGAAGAATTCAATAAAAAAATTTATATTTAATTTAATTATTTTTTACCGATCAAGATTTTCGAAAATGAAGAAATAAGAAAAAGAACTGGAAAATTAAGTTAAACAAGGATAAACACAAAAAATGGAAGAAGAAATAGGAGGAGGATGAGGAGGGGAAGAGGAGAAGGGGGGAGAAAAACTTGGCGATTTCAACTATATGGAAATTGTTTTAGAAAAAGAAGGAAGGAAGAAGTTGCCAGAGTCGTGTTTTGGTTTTATTTTATTTATTTAAAATTAAAATTATGTATAAATATAGATTAAAAGGGAGGGCAACAAGACGATTGTGGCAAAAATAAAATGGGGAACGGAACGCGCTCCAGGCTCACCGAGACGAAGTAAAAATATACTAAAAATTGTTTTTTTTTTTTTTTTTTTTTTTTTTTTTTTTGGCCCCGTGAAATTTTAAGCGATTTTAGGCGTCATGGAATCATCCATGCTGGACCATTCGTGTGGTCTGGAATGACTTAATACGAGTTTTTTAATAATTTTTAAATATCTGGAAAAGTTACATTCTTTTTTGTTTTTTTTTTTTTTTTTTTGACAAATATTAGGATAATTTATTGTTATTGTTATTATTATTATTATTATTGAAATTTCGATGGATTGTGAAGGGAAAATTAGGAAACCGCCGGCGTGTGTTGTGTGTTTGTGCGTAGGCGTGCGTGTGTGCGTGCGTATAGATTAGTTAATTGGAAGAGAAACAAATTCGTCGAGCGTGAATGTTTTGTATACTTTGATTGGATGGATGCTCGCTTATTTGTTGATCACTCGTTTGAATTGGAAGTGCGTGTGGGTGCGTGCGCGCGCGTGCATGCGTGTGGCATATATTTATCGTAATTAATCCGTCCGACCGTTGATTCGTAATTATTTAAAATGCTAAAAAAACCCGTAAGAAAATGAATTTTACAACCTTGCAAATCTTGTTCTCCTACTTAAAAAAAAAAAAAAAAAAAAGTGTGTGCAACCTACCTGATTATTAACGACAAATTTTTTTTGTTTTGTTTTTTCCGGTTTCTTGTTAATTAATAAATTATGGAAATGATGTTAGGATGGATGAATGATGACGTCATTATCACCGATCAAAATCCCTACTTTTTTTTTTAGAATTTTTCCGGACGACAAAGGTACAAAAGACGAGAAATGTCGAATTGTGTAATCGAATGGGAGGCTTTCACTTTTAAGTCGGGGGAGGGGGTTTTCACCTACGAAAATTTTTATAAAATGTTTCGATTTATATATCATCATCATCATCATCATTATCATCATCAACAGCACTTGGATGGTTCTGTTGTTTAAGGCTTCAAAAAAAATAATGATCGTGATGTTCTTAATGGAACGAATACTGGAGATGTTAAAAGTGAGAATTGTTATTATTTCGGTGTGGGGGACGGGGAGGGAGCTGGGGGCTGGAGTTTCGGTCAAAGGGTTAAAAATAACGCCGGTAATTTCCCCGCGTTGTGTTTTAATTTTTTTTTTTTTTTTATGATCAACACGATTATTTCGTAAGAGATTACCAGAACTTTCGTTTGAAAATAATTTCCCGTTACTCGTGTAATTGTTTACGAACGAAATAATAATAATAATGAAAAGCGTAGGTGAACGCGCGCGCGTTGGCGTACAAATAAGGAGGTCCTTTCCATCCAGTTTTTTTTTTTTTAACTACGAAATAGTTTGTGTTGTTTGTTGTTGTTTTGGGGTTATTATAAGTCGATTTTTTTCTATTCTTGTTCTGGAAACGTTTAACTATTAAGCAATTATCATCATTATTACTCACGTTATTTTTTTTTTATTTTTGTAATTGCATTTTGTGTTTATGTATATATGTATAAGAAATAAAAAACGACCGTTGAAATAATATTTCGAGTGGTAAAACTATTAATTATCTCTCCGACTTATTGAAATTTATGGCGTCTGTCTGGAATGGAAGGGAGAGAAAAAAAAAAGTGTGCGTGTGTGTGTGTTGTTTGCACACGAACGAACAATCAATTTATTCGTCTGATATTTTCAAATTTAACCTACTTAACGCGAAAAAGGATGATGACACGCACGCACACGCACACGCACACAACAATTCCAAATTGTAAACGGTAGGAATCGTCATAGTCGGTCGGTTTTATTATAATGAAAGAAAGTATTCGGGTGTTATGGTAGGGATAATTTTTTTTTAATTCGAAAATGATATATCATCGATCGATCGATTGATCGATCTATCGATCTATCGAATCGAAATTGTCAGTTAGAATGTAGGGGGGGGGGAAACAATGAAAATAATGAGTAGCAACGAGGGAGTAGTTGTAATGAGTTAATAAGGGAAAGAAACACGGGGCCAATCTAATAGAATGATTGTGAAATTTTTTTTCCTTATAGCAGACGCCACGTATCGTTCGATCGATCGATCGATATAAAAATAAAATGATAATTAATTATCAGCGATTCTTGGGATTTTTTACGTGCCGAAGCTATCGAATTCCTACGATTGCGTTTGTGTGTGGTTGATTCGACGAGAAATATTTTGTGATATTTGATTTCGAATGTTTGATCGCCATTTTTTTTTCAATTTCGCGGGTTTTCTTTTTAGGAGGTTCGATGGATCGATCGATGAATCGATGAATCGATATTATCGAATTTTTTATACTTGATATAACTATTAATTTTTTTTTTTTTAAACGTTATATAAAAAGGTCGGTTAATCTTTGAAAATTACGTTTCTTTTTACGGAGAATTTACAGTAATGGCTTAATGGTTTATTTTCGTGCTTTTCGACGCTCCCGGGGATTCCATAATGAGATAATAATAATAATAATAATAATAATAATAATAATGGTAATAAGGAGTTCGAAGGTGATAATAATTCGTTAATGCGATTGAATTTTTTTTTTTTTGTATTTAATAATTTTGTAAGGCGTGTTTAAACTACATCACGATGTTTTTTTCCTGTTTAAAAAAAAAAAACTTGATTTTTCATATCCTTTAAAAACCTTGGCCTACCTAAAAGATGATTGTTGTTGTTGTTGTTGTACAAGATAGGCAGATGGTTAAAATCGTTGGTTGGTCAACAACCTAAATAAAAAGGGATATTTGAAATATTATTAAATAATTATTTTTATTGCGGAAGAGAATAATAATAATAACAACAACAACTGTTTACGTTTTCGTATTTGATTTTGTTTTAATTTTTTTTTTTTTCAAAAAAGCAGTTTTCCCGCGGTTTTCCGCCGGTTGTTTTATTTATTTTAAGGTTTTTTTTTGTTTTTGTTTTTTTTTTTTTTTCGTTTGTTAAAATACTAAAAAGACAAGAAAAAAAAAATTTGAATTGTTTCTAATCAAAAAAAAAAACAACAAAAAAAAAAGTTGTCAAAATATTTAAATTTGTTGATTACGTAACGATTATTATTATTATTATTAGTAGTAGTAGTATTAGTATTATTATTATAGTATTATTAATTTTAAATTCGTTTCACATTATTTAATTGCATTGCAAATTTATGTTAAGTTGAGCAATAAAATAAAAAAAAAAAAAAAGAAAACAATGAAGAAGAAGAAATGAAAAAGAAAAAAAAAAAAATTACGCAAACAAACAACAAACAAAAACAACACTAAAAGGAAAACAAGAAAAATTGTTTGTATATTATTTTTTTACTATTGTGCATAAATTAAATCCTTGACCCCCACTAAAATCGTCATCGCGTTAAAAAAAAAAAAAAAAAAAAAATGATTACGGTGATCCTAGGTCAGCTGGGGAGTGGGGTGAGGGTGGGGGGGAGGGAAAAATGGTGACAATTTCCAGGTGATAAAAGTAGTGGGATATTTAAAAGGATAAAAGGTGTGGGTGTGTGCGTGTAATTAGCGTTGCGATTCGACGAAAAAAAATAAAAAATAAAAAGGTTGAAAGGTTTAATCTGTTGACTGACTCCGGAAATAGACCCTTGAGAGTAATTTTTTTTTTTTTTTTTTTTTTTTTTTTTTTTTTTTTACCACGGGGGTAATTTTTAAATGAAATTTTAACGGTCGTAAAAAAAAGAGAGAGACGTGAGAGAGAGAGAGAGAGAAGACATAACGGTTTTTTTTATTATTTTCGTACGATAATAATAATAATAATAATTCAATACGCGAAATTTTTATTTTATTCTCATAATTTCAAACTAATCGACCCGCCCACCACCCCTTCCCTCACATCCGGTTCTCGATGATGATAATAATAAATTTTTTTATGTTATTATTATTATTATTATTTTTTTTTTATTGTGTGTCATTCGAAAAAGTTTAGTACTTTTTTTTTTTTTTTTTTTTTTTTTTTTATCACCGGATTAAAAATTTTTCTCGTTCCCGCCACGAAGTCTCCTCAAAACTTTTGGCAACGGGGAGGAGGAGGGGGGTTTAAAATAAAAAATAAAAAAAAACAAAATGGCCGACAGAAGGGAAAATATTGTTTATAGTCGAATAGTTTTCGCGTTATCAAATTATTTATAAGGTCGTAAATTCGGCATTTTTCAACCTACACCCCCCTCCCCGCCCTCGCCCCTCAACTCTCGCCATCGAACGAATTCGTTTTTTTTTTTTTTTTTGCAACGTTGTAATTTTGGAAAATTTTCAAGGGAAAACAACTGTCAATTTGTTAAATTTATTCGTTTTTCTTTCAGGTCGACTTGACTTAAACCTGAAATTAAAAAAAAAAAAAAATTACGTACCTAATAAATTACGAGTTTAAGGTTATCGAAATCCTTCGCCGTGATAACAAATCGATTCATACGAGATTTTTGTAGGTTCTCTCTTGAATTAGCTCCCTCCCCCCCCCATATTATTATTAATTCGAGTTTTTGGGTTAAAAATGAAATTGTTTATTTCGTTATTTTATTGTTTTTATTATTATCATTATTATCGCATTAATTGAATAATAGTAATAATAATAATAATAAAGTAATCGAACGCTTTTGTTGTTTGTTAATTTTAATCTTTTTGTATTAAGAGTGCCACCACACGTTTAGTTAGACGATTATTGACTTACTAACCTTCTCCCCCTCCCCCGCCGCCGCGGATTCATAATAAAAAATTTTTGTTGTTTAATAAATAACGTTTGTTGGTGTTCTCTCTCTCTCTCTCTCTCTCTCTCTCTCTCTTTCTCTCTTTTCGATATTTTAAATCGATTTTTAAAGGCTGTTTGTTTTTGTTTTTAAATTCGGAGTGAATAACACGTGTAAGTAGTACGCACGAAAGATTTTTTTTGTTTTTGTTATAAAAAAAATGGCGAACGAAAAAAAATTTTTAATTGGTTGCACTGACCCTGAAAACAAAACAAACAAAACAAACATAGTAATAATAATGATAATAATTCGTTACTAATTTTTGTTTTTTTTATTTTGTGTTTAGGTGTCGTTGTTTTAAAACGTAAGAATAAAACATGGAATTGGCTTCTTATCCAGGGAGAAATGGTTTGGAAAAGGAAAAAAGTAAAGGAGTCGAAGATCCGGAAACTCTTTTAAACACGTGGTTGGATGAATTGGACACGTTGACGGGGGTAAGTTTTTTTTAAATTTTAATTTTTTTTACGACTTTCTTTACCGACAACCGTTCGGGTACGGTTAACCGTTTGTTTGTTTGTTTGTTTCGAAACTTTCGCCGGTTCGTAAAGGAAAAAAGGGGGTGGGGGGGGAGAAAAATTGTGAAAAGAATCGATTTTTACAATTCGTCGATTTCATTCTTGTTTCTTTTTTTTCCTTTTTTCCTTTTTTTTTTTTTCCCCCGATTCGAAATTTACGATTTGCACACCACCCTTATTTGTTAAGTTTATCGTCGTTGATTTTTTTATTATTTTTATTTATTTATTTATTTATTTAATGTTATGTGTCAAATCGTGATTTTATTGATTTATAAATTGATTGTATATTATTATTAAAAGAGCAGAAAAAAAAAATGGAAAAAAAAAATTCGGTTGCACCTGTTCGAAAAGGTTTCAATGAATTGTATGAAAATCTTCGCATTGTGTCCTTTTTCTTTTTGCAAATTCGAATTTCTAGAATTTTCCTTTTTTACACCGACGGGTTATAAAAGTCGAAAGGAAAGAAAAGGAAAGGAAAGGAGAAAAAAGTTGCGAACCTTGACACGTTTTTTTTTTTTTTTTTTGTAAATTGTCTTCTGGCCGATTCGTTTGTTTGTTTGTTCGTTTGTTCGTTCGTTCGTTTGTTTGTTCGTTCGTTCGTTTGTTTGTTTGTTTGTTTGTTGGTTGGTTGGTTGGTTAATTAAATTGTACGAATTTTATAATCTCTAATGAATTTTTTAGGTTTTCGGGGTTGGTGACACCATTAAAAATTACGTTATATTTGCAAAAGTTATTGTTTTCTCTTATTGAATAATAATAATAATAATAATAATCTCCACTGCGATGATTCAACCGCGTAGATAATAGTAATAATAGTAGTAATAATAATAATAAACCAGGTTGAATTTTCCCGATAAGAATATCAATCGATTTGGCATGAATCGTGATAATTGAATCGTGATTTGTTTGTAACTTTTTTTTTTTTTTTTTTTTTTTTTGTTCTTTCTATCGAAATTCGAGGAAAAGTTTTTGCGCCAAAAAAAAAAAAAAAAAAAGCGAACGATGATGATGATGATGATGACCTCCGTAACAATTTTTTTGTGCACAATTTAAAAAAGAGAGAGAAAGTTTTTTTTTTTTTTTTACCTCCAAAAGATCACGAGAGATAGTGTTTGACGTGATAAATCACAAAAGGATGTTAAAAAGAAAAAAGTTTCAAAACTTTCGAGACTTTTTCACCCTCTAAATATTCGTTCGAGAAATTTTTTTTTTTCATCTCTCTCTCTCTCTCCCATTTCCGGTTTGAGAATGAAGGACCGAATGTGTGACCGTAAATCCCAATCGATGGGGATGATGAAAACGTATCAATAAAAACTTGTGAAATATTTTTGGGTTCTTTTCATCTTTTTTCTATATAATAACCGGGGAGTCGAGTATGAGTCATCATGACGAGTCGTCATCTTTGGTAGAAAAATCTTTTTTTTTTTTTTTTTTTCATTTTGGAAATGAAGATGTTTTTTCTAAACAAGGAGAAGAAGAAGAAGACTTAGGGATACGTCCCCAAATTTTTATTTTCATTTCCGTTTCCGATTTCGTCGTCTCGTTTATTATTATTATTATTGTCGTTTTTGTTGTTGTCGTTGTTTAATTTTATTTTTATTTTTTATTTTTTATTTTTATTTTTTTCATTTCTCGTTTGTTTATCGAGATTTTTATTTTGTCTTTCAAAAACTTGTAACTTAATTTAACGAGTTTTTATTATTTATTATTATTATTATTATTATTATTATTATTATTATTATTATTATTATTATTATTATTATTATTATTATTACGAAACATCGTTAGCCAATATGGAAAATGATTAATGGCTCCGTATGGTTATTATTATTGAAAACATACCCTTGGAAACTTTTTTTTTCTAATTTTCTTCTTCTTCAGTCCTACCTCATTTTCATTTAGGGGTAATTATGGGTTTTTATTATGCGAAGGGGATGATTTTTTTTTGAAATTTTTGTAAATTATACCCGTGATTGAGGGGGGAACGTCACGCGTTCACGAGTCTTAATAATGATAATTACTTAATTTTTATTTAAAATTTTCCATCTCTCTCTCTCTCTCTCTCTATGTCTCTTTCTCTCGTTAAATAGAAACGTGGTCATTAATGTCACATCCGTTTTGGTTTATTATTTATTTAATTTTTTGACAACTCACGCGGAGTCCCCCGGAGCCCCTCTCTCCCCACCGATTGTTTGTTTTTTTTTTTGGAAAATGCGTAAATAAATTTTGCCTACCTCCGAGAAGCAGATGTTTTTTGTGAAGCCTACCGATCGGGTCGAAGTAAAAAAATTATCATTATTATTATTAATGACTTTATTATAACCTCATGGTAAAGAGGGGGTTTGGGTTCCTGCTGGTGCTCGGTTATCGAAAGATGCCACAAAGTGTACAGGTGGCTGTCACTGTGTGTTTAAAAAAAAGCAAACCTGGCGTTTATTCTTCGATTTTTTGGAAAATTTAAATCGTTTTACGAAACGAAACGAGGATTTTTATTTTATTATAATAATAATAATTAATTATTTAAATTAATTGACGAAACATTGTGGGTTGCGAAACGAAAGACGAGTCGGGTTGGATGCGGTGGGGGGGGGTGCGGTGGGCCGAAAATATCGAAGACGCGAATTGTTGTCGATTGTCTGGGAGAAGAAATCTACGAACGTTAGCCTCGTTTTTTTTTTTTTTTTTGTTGTTAAACTAAAAATTCCGTTTCAAATTAATTATCGTTTTTAATGGATTGATTGGGGGGATTGGGGGGACACGTCGACGTTTGCAGACGGGATGTACGTTCACGTTCCGAATTCCAGCAGGAGATGAAAACGCGTTGGAAGAAAGAATTTTTTTTGGGAAATTTTAGGCTGTGGGTCGGTAGGTCGATCGAATCACGATTGATAATGTGGGAAGATCGTAAGGGAGGGGGATCACGCCTTTTTTTTTATATCCGTTTGAAATAATAACTCTCCTTGTCTCTCTCTCTCTCTCTCTCTTTCTCTCTCTTCCTCTCTGTCTCTCCCTTTTCCCAGTCATCGAACCTTGGATTTACTATTTAATTTAACTTTGAGTCACTCCCACATTTTCTAGCAAAGAGACGATTATCATTTTTTAATACACATTTTTGTACGTTCATTCGAAATAACGCAGAGCTTTCGAAATAATAATAATGATAATGATAATGATGATGATGTTGTAAAAGTTCATAAATTTAAAAAAACTGTCGAGACGAGGGTTGTAGATAATAAATTTTTTTTTTTTTTTTTTTTTTGGCACAATAGAGATATAAAGAAAATTGCAAAGCGAAAAATTTTCCAGCGGTTTTTTTTTTTCGTCTGGAAGGGAGAGAGGGGGGGGTTTCTCTACGGGGAGGGTCATTTTTTTTTTTGTTATCTTCCTCAGAGTTTATTAACCTTAGATTTTCCCAAAGTTTAGTTTAAAAAAAAAAATTACATATTTTTTTATTTATTAATTTTTTTTTACGTTTTTAAAATTCAAATTCAAACGTCGATAAAAATTTTTTTTTTTTTTTTTTTTTTTTTTTTTTTTTTTTGGCCCCCGTCATTGGGGGACCGGTCCCAGATTGAAAATTGGATTTTTATCTGTTTAATAAAAACCTGGCATATTAGTTTTTTTTTTTTTTTTTTTTTTTTGGTTCTTCCAAAAAAATGAAAAATGAAAAACGAAGCGTTTTGAATTTTAATTAATCGAAAATTGCAAACGAAGAAATCAATTTTTTTTTGTATTGATTTAAAAAAAAAAAATGGCGAGGGAGGGGGAGGGAGCGAGAGAGAGAGGGTGGTTTACGTATTTTTTTTTTTTTTTTTTCCGTCTACGATTATCTAATGGATAATTAAAGCGTATTCATGTCGTAAAAGATGGTAACGGAGCAGATGGTACTCGATGTGGTAGAAGAGCACGTGTGACCAGTCATATCAAATCTTCAGGTACCACCTGCCTCCTTCTGTTTTTTCTTAAAGAGCGAGAGAGAGAGAGAGAGAGAGGGGGGGGATGAAAGCATGTTGGATGGAATCTTTTTTTTTTTTTTTTTTTAAATGTTTCGAGCAGATGTTTATGAAGAACCGGAAGGATTTTTATTTCCAGACTTTGTTTTTTTTCCCTCCCTCTCCCCCTCTCCTCCTCCTCCCTCCCCCTTCCGCCTCTCGCATTTCCCCCGAGTTGTATTTCGGTTTCAATATATTTTTTACCGTATACCATCGATCGGAGCCTCCGGGATTCGAGAAATTTCGAAAGTTCCTCGTTTTTTTTCTTATTTGTTTTCCTTTCGTTTGATTTTTTTTCTTCAACATGGCGTCGTATTGTTTTTCCCCGATGAAAAGGAAAAAATTGCGACATTGCAGTGAGAAAAATAACGTTTAGAACAATCACGAATTGTAGGAGAGAAAAAGAAAAAAAAGAAAAATATGGAGGTCATTAAAAAAAAAAAAAAAAAAAAAAAATTTTTTTTATTATTTTATATTAAATACAAAACCTTCGAGCATTGTTGCGACTTAGTAATCGTGCGGCTTTTTTTTTTTTTTTTTTTTAAATACCTGGAAGGTACGGTTTGTAGCGCACACCTTGCAGATTAGATCACGGACGCGTTAGATGATATTATTACGAGTATGGGTAAACGTGTGGCGGGGAGGTCTTTACAAAGTATCGAAAAGTTAATTTAAAATTATTTTCAGGTCTTTTAATTCAGTTGCAGAGCACCAGCATACTAGGACAAACGAACGAGGTTTTTTCTTTTCTTTTCTTTTTTTTTTTTTCGTTTTTGTAGGTGCGTCTGTTAAAAAAGTGGCAAATTCGTTCTCACAAAGAGTTTTTCTTTTTTTTCGTTTTTGTATTGTTGTTGTTGTTGTTGTTGTCGTTGTTTTTGTTTTCGTATTTACATACATGTAACGTACATGAATAATAATTTGTGATTGCTTTATTGTTTCGTTTTCGGTTTTGTGTTGTTTTTACCGATGATGATTTGAGGTCGAGCTCTCAAGGTATTGAAAAAAAAAAAAAAAAAAAAAAAAAAAACGAAACGAAACTAAAAGGAAAAATACGTGCACGGGAAATAATGTTGTGCGGAGTATCTAGAAAATCACTTTCACGCGAGGGAACGATAAAAAAATTATTTTGCGATGATAAAGGACGTAGGATAAGAGTGTCCGCGGACTCTTGGATACCCGGAGATTGTTCTCTCGAGTTAAAAGTACCCGCGGAAGTACACGTGGATAGCAAAGTTTTGAAATTATCGTCAAGTATTGCGGATATCGTCGGAAGGGTAAGTCGTCTAAAGGTTTTAAACACGAATTGAATGAGAGAGAGAGAGAGAGAGAAAGATTGTAGCAAATGGAATCATGTCGTTCTCGGGGTTTTTCTCTCTCTCTCTCTCTCTAAAATAATTTAAATTCGAAAAAAACCTCGCGCCTAAATCCACGAACGACTATGACGTATTTTTTCTTTTTTTTCATTTGGCATTAACTGGAATTAATATTTATTATTATTATTATTATGCACCGTTTAGCCTTGCGTGAATTTGATTTTCACTTACCCTTGACATTATAAAAAAAGAAAAAAGAAAACAGAGAGAGAGAGAGAGAAAATATTATAATAATAATAATTTTTTATTAAGTGAACCAGGTAAAATCGATATAATCGCGAGTCCTGGATCAAGTTCGATATATCGTTTTTGGAATTCCAAAAAAAAAAAAGAAAAAAAAAAAAAATTGCTTTCTCTCTTTTTCTGTCTTCTGTCTTTTTCTCAATATTAATTTTAAATTCCCTTTTACGATGGCTTTGTGTGATATCGAAGGTTTTTTCCAATTGTGCAAAACCCGGTTCACCTTTTTTTCGTTTCCCGCCCCCTCCCCCTTTCTTCCTCCTCCCGTATGTATAAACATACGAGCATGTTGAATGAAATCGATAGTATTTGATACGATATTCGAACGATATTGAATTTATCGAAGAAGTTTGTTTGTTTGTTTGTTTGTTTGTTTTTGTTTGTCTTCGAAAAAAAAAAAAATTTTATTTTATCTTAGATTTCGTTTGTACCGACGTCTATCCCCCCTCTATTCCCCCCCTCTCTCCGCGATAATGGACTTTGTCATTCGTGTGACAATTAATTATTAATTTACTTTTTTTTTTTTTTTAAATTTTCGTTTGATTTTTTTACGATTTGTTTGTGTGTGTGACAAATGTTGTTGTTGTTGTTGTTGGCGGCGCATATATCACACTATACGAGAATTTTGTTTGTTTGTTTTTATTGACGACGCCATCTTCTTTTTTTTGTACTACGTGAATGGATGATTTAATAACATTTACGCAAAAATTCACACGTTAAAAAAATGTAAACCATTGTTTTTGTGTTGGATTTTATAGGTTGTGTCGTCGTAATTTATTAATGCGAACAACAAACGCGTGCGTAATTATTATTATTATTATTGTTTGTTTCGCAAAAGAGAGAGAGAGAGAGATAAACGCGCGTGCGAATTTTTTTTTTTTTTTTTTTTTTTAATTTTTCGATTTGACGGAGTTAATAATTGGTATCTATGTATGTATGCGATCCATAAATCGTGTAATTATCAATTCGTGTGATTAAATAAAAGAAAGTTTTTTTTTTTTTTAGGTTCTCTCATAACAGTTATAAATGTTTTGTTATTACCGACTTATTAGGCGCGCGTTTGTTATTATTTATTTTCGTCATCCATCACTTCTTTTTGTATTTCGTTATTTGTTGCGTTTGTTTTTCGAAAGTGGACGTTTTGGACATATCGCAACACGATTGTATTCGATGTTGAATGTTTTTGAGATTATGTTTTTGTTGTTGTGTGTTGATGGAGAAGGTATTTAAACGTTGATGGTGACATTTCGGTTATGTTGTCGTAAAAACGTCATCATCGTCGTACCTCTTGAACCTTCGTTCGATTCGAACCCGAAATAATTGTTATAAATTATTGTCAAATTATAATAAAACGTGCTGCATTGTCGGTGAGTTTCAGGTCAATGCCATCGAATACGTTCATTTTTATTTGTTTGTTTTGTTCTCGTTGTTGTTGTTGTTGTTGTTGTCGTCGTTCTCCAAAGAATTCTTTTAAAACAAATTTACACAACTAAGATATCAATCGCGTATTTAAACAAACACAAACGCACACACACACGCACGCACGCACGCATACGCGATACTGTTTGTGCGTTTTGATGTTTCGCCATTTTTCTCTCTGTCTCTCTCTCTTTCTTTTTCTCTCTTTCGGGTGCGGAATCGTTTAGAAAAAAACACGAAAATTCATTCCAAGGAAAAGTGTGAGAAAAAGTGAGAGAGAGAGAGAGAGAGAGAGAGAGAGAGAGAGAGAGAGAGAGAGAGAGAAATAAGTAAAAAAGTACGTGGGTAACGTCTCAATCTTATAATTCAAATCTTGAATTCATGAGCGTACATCGCGGGTCGTGGTACAAGATTCCGTCGTAGCGCTAGACACCAACGTTATTTTTATGTTTAGCTTTTTTGAGGGTTGCCACCGTTTTTGTTTTGTAAGATGACTATATCCGAAACGGTTTCGAACGAACTTGTCAAGTTCTTTTTTAAAAATTTTCCATTTTTTTTTTTTTTTTTTTTTTTTTGTATCCGTGCACACACGTTCTGTCAATTGTTTTCTAGTTTTTTTTTTTTTTTTTTTTTTTATTTCTTCCATGTTGAGTCGTAAATTAAATTCACTATGATTAGTAGTTGGACGTCTGCCGTTCGTTCGTGTAGTTAGTGTTGTTATGGTGTTTGTGTTGAACGCGTGTGCGTATGTGCGTGTAACGCGTGTTCACGTACAAATTTAATTGGAAAAAAGGAAAAAAGTTTTCATTTGTGCTTACAAAATAAGTGAACCGAAAAAAAAAATAATAATAATAATTTTTTTCCCTTTTTTCTACTTCGACGTATATTCGATTGGTTAAAGGATTGAAAAATGACACTTGCGGTATATTTTTTTTATTTTATTTTTTTACTTTTATTTTTTAAAGATTTTCTTTTTGATCAGCTGTTGCTTGCTGTTGTTGTTGTTATTATTATTTGTATCTTTTTCCCTCCCACTCCCCCCTTCGCGAATTTTCCAATCCGTCGATGAAAATTAACGATGGATTTATGTCGTTGCGTTTTTTTTTTTTTTTTTTTTTTAAATTTAATTTTACGCGTCACGGTGATTTTATCAACGTTCTCGAGTTGTGACGTCATTAGAGAGCTTTTCTTTTCCTTTTCCGGTTTCGAATTTTTAAAAAAAAAAAAAAAGTGAAAATGGAAAAAAAAAATTGCAAATTCATTTTTAAAATTTTAAATCGTAATTTTTATTTTTAGAGTATGATAGATATTTTATTTATTATTATTATTATTATTATTCGTACCGTCTTATTAATATTATTTACGTCATTCCCGTCGTATTCTCTCATAATAATAATAATAATGATGATAATAATAATAATAAAAAATGCAATTACCACCAGAGTAATAAATTTTTCTCTAAACTCAAGGATTTATTTAAAAATTTTTATTTCGTCGTGGCTTTAACTATTTTTAGTTACATTCAAAAAAATGTCTGACGTTACGACTTTTGAAATTCTCTTACCACGTTCGGGAACGTTTTTTTTTTTTTTTTTTTTTTTACTCTTAAATAATATTTTTATTTCCGGTTTGTTTTTTAATCATTATTTTTAAAAAAAAAAACCTCGTGCCTCGTTCGTTTCCGCTTTTTTTTCTTGCTGTTGGTTAATGTTATTCTCTCTCTCTCTCTCTCACTCTCGTTCATTTGCCCAACGTTGTTGTCATCGTCGCACACACGCATTCATTCATTTTTCTCGGAAAATAATATTTCTTTTCAATATTGTCGTCGTCGTCGTGGTTGTAGTCAAATGTTTTGCAATCGTAGCAAACTCCGAAGGAAATAAATCTTGATATAAAAAAATTAAACGCGACAATTGATGTCGGAAAGCAATTCGATTTAAAAAGAAAAAAATGGGGGGACTCTGTAATTTTTTTTTTATCATCATCATCATCGTCGTCGTCGTCGTCGTTGTTATGAAAATGGCGTCGAATAAATTGGTGCGACGTTTATCATCTCGTCGTTTTCGATCGTTTAAAAAAAATTTTTTTTCTTTTTCTTTCTTTTATTATTATTATTATTATTATTTTTTGATATACCTATATAGGTTCGAGGTCAGGTTTTGCATATGGAAAATACTTTGTTTAATTATGGATGGATGAAAAACCTTCTCGGTAATTATTATTCCATTTTGTCAAGGATTTTAAATTAATTTCTTTTAATGTTTTATTTATGTATGTATGGATTTACATATTAACATTAGCGATACTGAGAAAGTAATAATAATAATGATGATGATGATGATGATGATGATGATGAAACGCGGTTATCGGTCTCCGGCCGATCGCGCAATTTCAAAAAAAAAAAAAAAATTTGTAAATTTCATCCGAAATGTTTTCTCTCTCTCTCATAAATAATTAATCGAAAAATGTAAATGAGGTATTTTAATCAAGAAGAAGTGAGAAAGACAGAGAGAGAGAGAGAGAAAGGGAAAGAGAAAGATTCTGTAGTTAGATTTGACAAAAAAAAAAAAAGATCAGATCGAATCAGGGAAACTTTTGATATTAAGTACTAAGAGAATTGCAAATTTTCAAAATGGCGACGATTGAAAAACGCAAGGCGCGAATTTTAAATTGAAGGAGGAAAAACCAACGTGAGAGAGAGAGAGAGAGAGAGAGAGAGAGAGAGAGAGAGAGAGAAGTTTCGTTTGGTCCAATTCTCCGACCAAGAAATTATTTTAATTTTTCTCGTTAATCGATTAACGTAGGAAGAATTGTGTGGAAAAAACGTGGCAGAAACGAAACGAGTACGAATGTAATAATAATGATAATAATAATAAATCGATTATTATTATTATTATTATTATTATTTCGTCGAGAAAAAAAATTAACCGTTGAAAATTTTATTTAAACGTTAATCTCGTCTGGTATTAACCAAAAACGGGCTCGCTCTCGTTGCGTGTTTTCATTAATTTTTTTTCTTTTTTTGGCGGGGGAGCGGAAGGAGGTTTGGGGGAAATGAATTTGCGAGATGAGTTTTCGTGGAAGTAGATGCTCTCGTTGAGTAGCAGGTTTTTTTTTTCTCTTGGTTTTTATTGTTGTTTATTTTATTGTAAATGATGTAAATGGCGATCATGCAGTAGTGGTAGTGGTAGCAGTAGTAGTAGTGGCAGTAGTGGTAGTGGTAGTGGTAGTAGTAATGATGCAACCACGTTCGATCGCGGTTTTTTTTTTGATTAATCGAGTAAATTTTTTTTTTTTTTGTATTCGTAAAAGTGTTTTTAGGTTGAATTTTTTCGATTATTATTATCATTATTATTATTATTATTATTATTATTATTATTATTATTATTATTATTATTATTATTATTATTATTATTAGTATTGAAATATCGCGGATAAGTAATTTTTTTTTTTTTTTAAATGTTGCCCGAAGGAAAATATTAAAAAGAGGAAAAAAAAAAAAAAACGTTCGAAAGGAACAAGTAATGCGAGTCTTGATATTATTATTATTTTTTATTTATGATTTCGTATTTCGTGTTTGTAATAAGTGGAAGAAGTGGGAGAAGCAGAAGAAAAAGAAAAAGAATATTAGAAAAAAAAAAACGAAGTAAATCTTAACGTTGTTATTATTGTTGATGATGTTGTTTTTGTTTAGGTATAACCACGTTTATGCCACGAAAATTTACAGTTAACATAATAATAATACTAATAATAATAATAATAATGAAAACTGTTAATCGTCGTAAACTCGATTTGTTTTTTTTTTTTTGTTTATCGGTTAATATTTTCGTGTAGGAATAAATACTTTTTGCATTGTTTACAATTGTAAATATTATAATATCGTGGAAATAGAAAATCGAGAGAGAAAAATTTTTTTTTTTTTTGTTTTTCTGCGAACGTGACGCATTTTTTTTTAGCGATTGCCAAACACACGCACGCACACGCACGCACGCACGCAAAAAAAATTTATCTGCGAAATTAATCACAAAAAAAAAATTTTTTTTTTATGTTTTTACGTTTTGTACGAGATTTAAATCTTCTTCCTTTTGCGGCGTTTTGCAAGTTGGATTTATTATTATTATTATTATTTAAAAAAGTAGAAGGTAGTGGCTTTAGATTGCAAAAATTTAAACAATTTTTTTTTCCTCCCCCTTGATCGAGGAGGCATGCATGCAGGAACAAGTCGCACGAAATAATTTTAATATTTTTATTAAAAAAAAAAAAAATGTAAGAATGTCGGCGGGGAGAGGGGGAGGGGAAAACGCGAACCACGAAGGTCAACAATGAACATGTGAAATTGTCTCTTTTGTCATTTTGCGTCAAACTAACGATCAAAGTTCGATGATGATTACGATGACAGATGAAATGATGATGAATTGTATACGATGGCCAATATATTTTATAAAGCAATTAATATGGCCGGCGAATATTATGATTAAAATAATAATAATAATAATAATAATAATAATGGAAATAACGAGGTCGATCTATTGAAACGTATAAAGAAAAAAAAGAACAACAAATTAATTTTACGTGGCAGTAGAAGGATTAACGAAAAGTTGATAAAGAGAAAAAGAAAAAGAAAAACAAAAAAGTTTTTACCTTTATGGAAACTTACAAAACGAGAATAATTTCCTAATATCGAACGAGATAGTGTTCGATTAATACGATCGATCCATCGATATATATATAATCGATTTATCGGCTGGTTGTTGTTGTTGTTATTACCACACGTACCACTTTATCGTTCGAACTATTTCCGTCGATTTTTACAAAAAAAAAAAAAAAACGAAGCGAAAATATTTTCAACAATTATTTCTGGCAAAAAAGGAGGATATCCTGCACTCTGGAAAAATTAAGTAATAAAAAGGGATAATAATAATAATAATAATAATAATAATAAAATCACAATCGTGAAATATTTGTAATTAAATTTTTTTTGGAAAAAGGTGTCGTTCACCTGGAAATCAAAGAGTGAATATAAAACATGGCGATGGAGTTCACAAATGTGCAATTTTCTTTCTTTCTTTCTTTTTGTCTTTGTGCGTTAATAATTGTAACTATTTTTGTTTAATGGCATCGAAAGGAAATTGTTGTTAACAAAAAAAAAAAAAAAGTTAAATTAAATGTCCGTCCTATTGTTTTTAAAAGGTAAAAATTATCGTAACGATGAAGAAGAAGAAGGAAAATAATCGAGAATTATTTTTATATATATATAAAATGGCGGATGATGGGGGGAGGGGAGGGGGATGATGGTTCATTAAAACTGTTCAATTAATGTGTGCAATCGAACCGAATCGAATAAATTTAAAAAATAATAATAATAATAAAAACAACGAAAATAACAATAGAAATAACAATAATAATAATAATAATAATAATAATAATAATAATAATAATAATAATAATAATAATAATAATGATCAACGCGATTAACGGTAAATTTTTTTTTTTTTTTTGTTAAATTATTAATCATCATCATCATCATCGTCGTTTCGTCACGATCGCGAAACGGTTTTCCGATTGTTGTGAAAATAAATAAATAATTAATTAATTAATTTCCCTAATACGGCAACAAGTCGAAAAAAAAATTTTTTTTTTAATTTCTGAACGGACTCTCATTTAAAAAAAAAAAAAAAAAAATTTAACTTAATTGTCGTTTGTCGAAAGCACGAGAATTGGTAATGATGGGGATGATGGGGATGAATAAATATCGGAGGCTTTGTAATTTTCATTTTGGCGGGAAATGATTTTTGTATTAGAATTTGCGATAGAATTAGAATGACCACGTCTCTGTCTGTCTCTCGCTTTAGAAAATAATAAATCAATTGAAAGTCGTCGTTACGTTTGAAGTTTTTATTTTTTTATTTATCATTTTATTATTATTATTATTATTATTATTATTTTGTTTTTTTAAAAAAAAAGATGGCTTTCCCTTACGTTTTATTATAAACGGGTAATAAAATTTAAAAAAAAAAAAAAAATTTATCGGATTCGAATTGACTCTCAACGCATTATTAAATAACGATTCATTTATCTCACTCTCTTTACAATTATTATTATTATTTAAAAAAAAAAAAGAATAGAAAGAGAGAATAGAAATAAATGTTTTATTTTGAAATTTATTTGTTTTTTTTTTATAACAACCGAAAGTATCGGAAGATATTATTATTCTAACGCCACGACAAATAAAATAAAATAATAAACATCCGCTTGTTTGTGTGGAGGCGTTTGTTAACGATGTCACGATATGATGATTTCGATATATGATATTGATATGGTTATCGATTGGGAAAAGGAGGGGAGATTGGGGGGTGGGGGGAGACAAAGAGAGAGAGAGAAATTGTGTTTTGTAAGAAAATGAAAAAAAAAAAAAAAAAAAAAAAAAAAAGTCGTGTGGTAAATTACATTGATGATGGTAATTTACGATCCGTTCAATTGTCAATGAAATCGCGCTCTTTCTCGAGTTGTTTGTCGGGATTTTTTTAATATCTAAATTAGTTTAATTTCGAAACGAGATTTTTTTTTCGGGGAGGGGGTAAGGGAGGGAGGGAGGGGTGGGTTGACACCGTTTGTTGAAGCCGGGTCCTTCTTCATAATGATTATAAAAATGTTTTTTTTTTCCTCCCCCCCTGTAAAAAGAAATGGATGAAAAACAGTTACGAAGCCATAAAAACAACGAAAAACGATATGTGGGTGCGTATTTCGGGGAAAAAAAAAAAAAAAATTCTAGATTTTTCTCTCACGGATTATGAAAAAAAGGGAGGGATGAGGGAGTTGAAAAGGGAAGAAGGAGGAAAAGAAGGAAGGAAGGAAAAAAGATTCGATGTTATTATTATTATTAGGTATCTGACAAAACTTACCCAATTTCTCAGGTATTCCTAAATAGGTAGAAAATTTAAAGGTGCGGAAACGCGCGAAACGAGGGCGGTTGCAGTCGGCGTAACCTTTTTTTTTTTTTTTTTTATTTCTCGGAAAAATTCCCCCCCCTCTACCTCTCTCTTGCCTGTCGTGTGTGCGCGCCTTTCCGAAACGAAAATTTATTGCCGTGCAATTAAAATTTTTGGCATTTTTTTTTCTTTTTTTTTTTTTTTCTCGCACCATTTTTACGAATGTCCTTTTCTTCCCTACCACCGCCCCCTCCCCCTCCCTCCCTTCGTTCGAAAGAATTTTTTAAAGTTTTTTTTTCACGGAGGGGGGGGGGGTAAATTTGAGCGTCAAAGGTAAAAGTTTTAAAGAAAAACGAATGGGATTCGTATTAAAATGAAAAGAAATTTGATTTTTTACGGGGTGGTGGTGGTGTTGGGGGCGTGTTTGCGGTTGTTACGTCAGTTCTTTGTTCGTATATATAAAAAATGAAAGATTTTTTTTTTTTTTTTTTTTTTCGGTGAGGCTTAAGGTGATGCAGACGAGAGGAGGAGGTAGAAAGGTAAAAAAAAAAAAAAAAAAAAAAAAAAAAAAAAACATAAATAACAAACGATCGTTTTTCCCACTCCGGTAATGCACGTTAAAATGAGAGAGAAGGAAACAAACAGAAAGAAAGAGAGAGAGAGAGAGAGAGAGAGAGAGAGAGAGAGATTCAAGCTTTTGAAGTGGGTGTTTGTATATAAAAATGCATTCCAGATGAGAATGTGGTTTGTTTTGTGGTCAAATAAATGTGTGTGTGTGTGTACCACGTTCGTTCGTTGTTGTTCGCCTTTAACAATAACAATAACAATAACTAAACATAAATAAATTGTTAAATCAATGTTTAAAAAAAAAAATTATTATTATTATTATTTCTCTCTCTCTCTCCTTCTTTTGTTACCGGGCCGTACGGAGAAAAAAGAATTTGATTTAATAAAATCAAAATAATAATAATAATAATAATATAAAGTGGGAAATTATTACGAAGTGAAATGGATTTAATGGAATATATGGGATTGGAAAGAAAATGGCGGAAAACAATCTGATGATGATGATAATAAAAATGTCTTTTAAATAATTCATTAACAGATTTTACTTATTAATTTCATTTTGGGTAAATAATAATTAAATTTAAATAAATAAATGATTGTGGCCATTTTTTTTTCTCTCTCTCTCTCTCTCTCTCTCTCTCGTTTTATTCCGCGATGGATTAAACGGCGCCGAATAAATGGGAAAAAAAGGGAGGGGAAGGAAAAGGAAGGAAGGGAGGTGCGAGAGGTGAATAAGAGAGAGAGAGAGAGAGAGATATGAATTTCAAACGATCGTTTTTGTCGTCGTGCGTTTCTAATGACACTTTTTCGTTCGATAAAATATTATGAAAAAGGAAACGTGAGTTTTATGAAAAGATGATGATGATGATGATGATGATGATGACGATGACGTTTTAACGCCGAAAACTACGTACGTGAACTTCAATTTTATCATTATTATTATTTTTTTTTTGTTTTCCGGTACAGGACGACGTGAAAAACTTATCGAGTGTTGTCGTTACGTAAAAAAAAAGAAACTTTGAATTCGATATAAAGTAGAAATAATAATAATAATAATAAAGAAAAATGTCGCGGAGGGAAAAATGATTGCGATGATGATGATGATATTCATTTGATTTTAATTTTTTTGTTTTTGTTATTGTATCATCGGCTGGAGGATGTTGCGATTGGAGCGCACTCTACGATAATTAACCTTTCAGTTCCGGAGTGTCGACAAATTTCCCCGTCGCATTCCTCGGTTTCCGTTTTTAACGTTTTAAATACTTCCGGTATTTTTCTCACCGTTGTACGGATAATACGAACGTTGATATGACGTCACGTATAACATTTTTTACAATACGACAATTTGTGATTTTATTTCCCGCGGGAAATTTTTTTTTTTTTTTTTTTTTTTTACACCGGTTTTTTATTACGTAGTCGCACTTTTTTTTAAAATGTCGACAATTTATAAATAATTACGATGGAAAAAAAAATATATATATATGTATTTTTCCTCAAATTAATTTGTCGAGTAAATATTAAAAAGAGTCGGAATAAAAATAAAAATTAATGTTCTTTTTATAAATGGAGGAAAAATATTAAAAGAGACGAGGTTGATGATAAAAAAACTCACTTTTTTTTGTTTTGGATGGATATAAAAGGCAGGAAAGGGAAATTAATATGAGAGAGAGAGAAAGAGAGAGAGAGAGGGGTGTGTGTGTTTGCGTGTGTGTTTGTGCTGCTCACAGAGGAAGAATGAGAGAGAGAGAGAGAGAGGAGCGTGTAAATTTTTAAATTAATTACAATGAATTCATTTACGACATTTAATGACTCTCTGTTAAATTATTATTATTATTATTATTATTATTATTATTATTTTATTTGAAATTCAAATCACGTGGCAGAAGATAATTGAAAACGCGCCTTTTAAAATAAATGGCGTTTAAATGAAAATTTTCACAGTGGAATTAGTTAGTTACTTACTACTCGTGGCTCGAGTTTTTTTTTTGTTTTTTGTTTTCGTTTTTCCGAAAGGGGGGAGGAGGGGGAAAACGAAGAAGTGACGTCATTAAACTGTTATTAAGAAAATTAATTTTTGACATTTTCGATTGTGTGTGCGTGTGTGCAGTCAACGCGTCAAGGTTAAATAACGTGCAAATAATTAAATCGGCGCCATTTTGATTTTGCAAAAAAAAATTTTAACGCAACATTTGAAAAAAAATTGTTTTTTTTTTTTTTATTGTTTTCGTTTTGAATGGTTAATTGAAAATCTCGTTTGATTTTTAATATTATTATTATTATTATTATTATTATTATTATTATTATTATTATTATTATTATTATTATTATTATTATTATTATTATTAATTAAATCTTTTGTGTTCGTTACGGACGACGTGAAACATGATTACATGGAAAAGACGATCGATTGAAAAGAAAATTTGCAATTTTTTTTTGTTTTCAAAGCGAAAAAACCTAAACGAAAATATTCCATGAACTCCATTTTTCTTTCTCTCTGTCTTCCCTTCACATCTAGTACCACGTTACTTTAAGTAAGTTTTTTTGAATTACAATTTCGAATTCGATTCACTTGTCCTTGTTTTTTTTTTTATCATCTTCCGTTTAAAAAGAATTATTTAATTGTTGTTGCGTAGCGGTTGATTGACGTTATACGGTGCAATTATGTAAATCCGTTGATTAAAATTCCGATCACGGACCTAAATCTATATAATAATAATAATAATAATAATAATGATAATAATAATAAGTGAGCGAGTCACCGGTAGCCGGCAATTCAGGTGAAATGACCGTTTTAATTAGGCTTATAAGACTCAACCGCCGCCGCTGTCGCCGCCGCCGCCATTGTCATCGATCGTCATTCATTACGAACAATAAATAAATTCATTTGTTTAAACAAAAAAAACGAACGGTAAATACGTAACGATAATAATAATAATAATAATAATAATAATAATAATAATAATAATAATAATAATAATAATAATAATAATAATAATAATAATGGCTGATGAAGGAGTCCGCATCAAATCTTGCAGCGTGTATATATATGCACGTGCAGAAGGGGGGAGCGAGTTATTGTTAAATCGATATATCGATATATCGATCGATCGTATCGTGTTTTTCGTTCTAATTTTTTTTTTTGTTGTTTTTCTCTTTTTGTAATGTTGGCATCATCAGCGAAAAATTGTTATTAAATACTTGTTGTGACGACGTTTGTAAGACCTTGTAACGATTTTTTTTTTTTTTTTTGCGTATTTGGACGATGTTAATGGGATTTAAATTTCTGAAATTGTTATTATTATTAATTTTTTTTTTTTTTAATTTGTGCGACAAATTTCCCTGCTTTTTTTTTTTTTAAGTAAATGGTGACGATGATGATGATGATGAAACTCTTCGTTGAAATTTCTTATATTAATTTTTCGTACTTTGATCTGTTGGATAAATAAACGTTCGTGGAATTTTGTTTTCTTAACCTAAATAAAAATTAAGTAAATAAAATGAATGAGAAAAACAAAAACAAATCTAGGAGGCAGCGTTTTTATTTTTCTCCCCGATGACGACGACGACGACGAGGAGGAGGACGTATATAAAAAAAAGTTTTTGTAAAGTTCAAATGTTGGTGCAACCTCTTTCTCTCTCTCTCTCTCTCTCTCTCTCTCTCTCTCTCTCTATTTAATATTTATTTGAATGAGTTTATTATCATTTAGACTAGTTCGTACCCAGGAGGTCTTGAAATTTTATTTATTTTATTGTCTGGATGATCGGAGAGTGTGTGTGTTTTGTGTCGGAATCGACCGACCTTGAACCCAATTTGACCCCTTTATTAATTTTGTCTCTATTCACACCCGAAAACGAGATGTCCATTGCCACTCGTTCGAATATGTGTGAGAGAGAGAGAGAGAACAGGCACGGTTAGGTGGTTGAGTGGGTGTAGGGTAGGACAAAGGAAAGAGTTTGTATCGATTCCCCGTGTAAGATAAAAAGAAGAAGAAGAAGAAAAGGTTCATTTTCCTCCCACTCACAAATGCATATTGAATCGGGTGGTGTCGCCTTTTGTTTGTTTAAAATTTAACTTTTCGATTGTGACGTCATATCGTGAACGTTAATCCGGGAGGTGATATCCGTGAATAATCTGAAAACGGAAACAGATGCTGATGATCCTTTTTTTTTTACGAAACGAGAGAGGGTGGTTATTATTATTATTAATTAGGGTGATGTGTAAGTATTGAACGGCGGTCGGCGAGATCGATGAAATCGTAAAACTTGTTAAAATTAAATAGAAAAGAGGGAGAGAGGGTGAGGGGGTGGGTCGATGTAAAAATTTTATTATTATTTTTAGGGTGGTGGTGATGGTGGTGACGGAGTCGGCGGCGGTGGTTCAAAGGGTGAAATTTTTCTATCGCGTAACTTTTCGTTTTTTTTTTTTTTTTTTTTTTTGAAAATATAAGAAAAAGAAATTGTTTTGACTTTTGTTGTTGTTGTTGTTGTTGTTGTTGTGTGTTTGTTTTTTCTTTTTTTTTTTTTTTTTTTTATATTTTTAATATTTCAAAACGTGACTTTAATTTGAAATCGAAAATGATTTATGCAGAGTTTTAAGTTTTATTGTCATGACTTAGCAAGTGGTTTATTTATTTTTTATTTTTATTTTTTTTTTTTAGTTTTGGTGCACAGAATTTTGTCGAACGTTTGCAAAACGTTCGTTAAGTTTCTTTCATTTTTTTTTTGCTGCGTTTGTTGTTGTTGTTGGTTAACGATGGGGAGTCGTATTGTTAAACGCAAAAAGTTTAAAACGGAAAAACAATAGTAGTGGTAGTAGTAGTAGTAGTAGCGGTGGTAGTAGTAATAATAATAATAATAATAATTAGGACTTTGAATGTCTGCTACCGTACGTTGCTCCGTTTATCGTCGAACGATTTATTTAAACGGTTTTAAAAACGAATCGTCTGCTGCTGTTTTTTTTTTTTTCTTTTATTTTTCTAGCAGAAAATTACGATAATAATAATAATTTTGTAATTATAAAAGCAAAAAGTTGTTACACCCATCGGGAAAAAAAAAAAAATGTATTTGTTCGTTTATGTGGTTTTTTTTTTTTTTTTTTTTTTTTCTCGAATCACATCCGAACCCAATTGTTCGAAAACGTTCTAGAAACTTTTTCCTATTTGGAAATTCCATGTGTTCCAGCTAAGATTTTTTTTCCCTTTTTTTTTTTTTTTGTATTTGGCGCCATCGGGATTGATATTTTTACCCTCGTGTATAGTTTACGTCATGTTTTTTTTTTCTTATTCATTCCTCGCTCTCTGTCTCTCTCTCTCTCTCTCTTTCTCTCTCTGTACAAGGAAAATTATTAATGTCCCCCTTCGTATCTAGGATAAATATCATGGAAGTGTAATTAATTACTGGAGAGATATAAAAAAAACCTGGTTTTTGCAAAAACGTAATAATAATTTTCTCCTCATTTTTTTTTTTTTTTTTTTTTTTTTTTTTACGTAACTCGGAATTAATCTCAATTTTTATTTATTTATTTTTATAAAATGGCCTCGATAAGTTTTTTTTTTTTTTTACTTTTTTATTCGACTTGAATAATGGCGGACTTTTTAAAATTTTTTTTTTGTCGACTATTGCAAAATGTAATAATTACTTGGAATAAAACTTGGAAAAAAAATTTAATTATATTTTGATCGTTTTTTTGCAACAACAAAATTCTCGTGGTTTTAGTATTTGTCGTCAAAAGTGCAGGTTACGTGGGGTGGGGGGAGGGAAATGATTGTTTGATAAGTTGGCAGAACTTTGAGGAAATTCGGGGAAATTTAATTTTGGTAAAAACGAAAGAAAAAAAAAAAATTTGGATTTAAATTCGCGGTGTGTGATGTGAGATTTTTGTGAGATTTCGAATTAATTTTCGTCGGGTTTTTTTTTTCTGGAATTTTTTTGTTGGTAAGCCTGAACACCACGAAACGAAATTTCTTTCTCGTGATAAATTAATTTTTTTTTTTACTTTTATTTATTCACGTCAAAAAAAAAAAAAACGTGGAAAATAACCAAAGAAAAAAGCCGTTTAAAAAGAATTTGTTTGATCGTTTAATTAAATCGAATGAATTAAATAGTTTGTTGTACGCGCGCGTGTCAAAAAAAAAAAAAATTTGTCGAATAGAAATGGCTTTTGCGCGGGAAATTTTAAAAACAGCCTCGGCAACATTTCGTTTCTCTCGTTAAAAGTTTACTTTTGTAAAAAAAAAAATTTGACGTGGAAATAGAAAAGAAAGAAAGAAACAAAACAAAACGATCGTCGTGGTGCGTAGAAACGGGAAAATTTTAATCGTTATTTATCTCTCTCTGTCTCTCTCTATTCCACACAGGAAACGGATCTCTTCGTAAAATTGTAACGGTTATATATAAACGTCGATTATTATTATTATTATTATTATTATTATTATTATTTATTGTTTTTTTTTTTGGGAAGAAAAAAGACTCGTTTAATGTTCTGGTTCAATTTTAGAATTTTTGCTGAAACGTATGAAAATTAAATATAAACAGGTACGAACGAACGTACGAACGACATGGTTTTACCAAAAATAATAATAATAATAATATTTTTCATTTCGTTCATTGACCCCCCCGAACGAACGAACGCGGAAATTTTTTGTTTTTGTTTGCAAAAAAAAGAAAAAGAAAAACAAAAATTATTTTTGCATCGCCATCCGTATATAATTCGAATTTGTTTTACTTTATTATTATTATTATTATTATTTTTAATTATTATGACGCAGAGCAGAAGAAAATCACGTTTAATCAATTTTTGTTTGTTTTAAAAAAAAAAAGTAAAAACAAACAACAAACGACAAAATTTGATGTCACGTCGTTTCACGTAACCGCACGTATATATGTGGAAAATATCATTCGTGAAAATCATTGTCTCGATTCGTAGTGTAAATTTCTCAATTTTTTTTTAAATTTTTTACGACGGCAACGTTTATCGTTGGGTAAAATCGTTCATCTTACGATCCGCCGCTCTCCCGACCGCCCGCCCGTAAAAAAATTAATTCGATCAATATGTGGGGGGTGTTTAACCTCTGTACGGTTTTTATCATTTTTCCGGCGCGCGCGGGGTTGTAATAAGAGAGAGAGAGATAGAAAAAAAAAGAAACTGTGTTTTTTGTTGAATTTTCAAAGGAATTTTCCCGTCTTTTTAAAAAAAGAAAAATCAGCGGGAAATTTCCTTTGAAAAAAAAA
>NW_002987470.1:183203-260703 GCF_000006295.1 Pediculus humanus corporis | reverse complement strand
AAAAAAAATCTCTTTCTCTCTCTATCTCTCTCTCTCTCTCATTCCGACTTTCGTTTCTCATTCCACTCTTTGTGAATTTTATTGATAAGAAGATTAAATTGATAACAAGAAATTTCTTTTGTTTTTTTTGTCATTTCACATTAAAAAAAAAGAAAAAAAAAAAAAAAAAAAGAAACGTCGTGGCAAAAGAAAAAAAGGAAAACAACAACAACAACAAAACCAAGTCATTTATCATTTTTAATTATCATTATTATTATTATTATTATCATTATTATTATTATTATTATTATTATTATTATTATTATTAATTTACTTCCTTTCTTTTAATTATAATAATTTTATTTATAAAAATTAATTTTTTTTTTTTTTATGTGTCGGTGATGAATGACTAGGACGACGACGACGAATGTGTAATAAAAAAAAAAAAAAAACTTTCAAAATCCGGTTTTTATGGTTAATTAACAACTCATGAATTATTATTATTATTATTATTATTGTTATCATCACTTTACGGAAAGAATTAGAGAGAGAGAGAGAAAAGAAAGGGCGGGAAAAGATTAAAAAAAAATACACACAAAGGTGTTAAGTCGTACCCGTACTCGTTTCCTTTTTTTTTTTTTTTTAATGTTCTTTCACATTAATTATTTTTTTTTTTTGTGGTTTTCCCCGTCCCGCTTTTTCTTTTAATTCAAAAATTTCGATCGTTTGTTGTTTTGAAAAAGAGCAGGGAAAAAATTTCCCTGCGTAAAACTGTCGTGACCCCGACACACACATACGTACGGTTCTTATTTGTTTAGTTATTGCGATTGTGTGACGTCATTAGAATGGAAAACGTTTCGCGTTAATAACAAACAAACAAACGAACAAACGGGTGATATTACTTGTTTCGATGGATGAATGATTTACGCGATGATGATGGTTATGATGATGATGATGATGATTGTATTTTGCAACAAACAAATCAGATAAATTTTAAATGAGTTTTTTTTTTTTTCTCTGCGAACGGAAATGAAAGAGAGAGAGAGAGAGAGGGAAAATTCGTTTTGGATAATGAAATTTTTTTTATTTTAAATACGACAAAGTTTTAGATAAATGATGATGATGATGATGATGATGACGATGACGATGACGATGATGATTCCCGTTTGCGGTTGTTTTTTTTTGCATTTTAAATGTTGCCGATGTTTAAATCGCGATGAGAAAAACTTTTTTAAAGATGGTAACGATAGTACAAATTTTTTTTGTCCTTTTCTATTCGTTATTATTATCATTAGGAATAAGTTGAAAAGCCTCCGGGGGGTGCGGTAGGGGGGTAGGGGAAAAAGGAAAGAATGTAAAAAAGCAAACAAATAAAATATAGTCGATGAAAAACAAAACGTCAACGACAATTTGACGTAAATTTAATGGCGATTAAATGAATAAGTAAATAAATGATTGTTGTTTGTCTCTCACGTCTGTCGCGTTTTGTCGCACTTATACAAAAAAAAAAAAATCTTTGGAATTTTATGTTTGTTTGTTTGTTGTTACACGAAAAAGGAAGAAGAAGAAGAAGAAGAAAAGAAAATAGACAAAAGCGCGAGAAAATTTTTTCCCTTCTTCAAATTCGAAATATTTAAAAACATGTGTGTCATTTAAAAAAAATTGTTTTTCCCACGTGATGTGACGTCATTAAACGAAAAAAAAAATCTCATTGTCTTCTGCCACTGTGACGACTGACTGACTGTCGTTTGTTTAAACAAATAAAAAAAAATTCTAGTAACGAGAAAACCCGAACCGTCGTAAATTAATTAAGAAAGAAAAAAATTTTTTTTTTTTTTTCACGTTGGCAAAACTGATGAAACTCTTAGTAGGAATCGTTGACGTTGTTTGTCGTTTGTCGTTTTGTTCTCTTGCATTACCCCCTCCATTTGCAAATTTGGTACAACAGATGTTGTGTCGCGTATTGAAATCGTTTGCGAGATTTGGTTGTTTTTTTTTTTTTTTTTTTTTTGTCTCCTTCCGATCATTGTGTGTGAGATTTTGTGTAAATAGGAGAGAGAGAAAAAAAAACACGTGGATGAAGAAATATTGAGAGGGGGAGGAAGAAGGAGGGAGGGAGGGAGGGGAATGTCCTAATGAATTAAGTGCCAATGCCATTCGATGAACAGCTGGAGAAAAAAAGAGAGAGAAAAACATTTTTGACATTTGTTGTATTTCTCTCTCTCTCTCTCTCTCTCTCTCTCTCACTCTTTCGTTTCTTGCCAAATACGAATCGAATTTGTTGTTCGCTTTACTATTTTTTTTTTTTTTTTTTTTTTTTTTTTTTGTACGTTGGTAAAATTGACGACGATGGCGTGAAAGGGCCGTGCCGCGAGCATAGGGAACGTATTATGTGGTATTTTACATAATTTGTTTTTGTTTGTGCTTTCTTTTTTTTCTAAAAAAAAAAAAAAAATGCTCCAGGTAATTTGTAACCTTCTTAAAGATTGTGCAACTGGAGAACAAAACAAAAACGTGAGAATTCATTTGGCTCGTATTATGGAATAACGACGACGACTATAATGATGATGATAAAAACGATTGGTCGATCTCATCTTTTTTTGTTCTACGCGGCTTTCTTGTTTTCTTTATATGGAAACGAACGTTTAAGTGGTTTTAATCGTGGCAGAAGACTGTCGGCCATCCATGTTTCGCATATATCGAAAAGAAAAATAAAAAAAAAATTTATATTTATATTTTTTTTTTGCCTCTTTTCCTTTTGTTTGTTTCTTTGTTTGTTGTTTTCCTTGTTCCCCCCTCCCCCCTCCGTTTTGGTTGTTTGTTTTATTCATTCGTTAAAAAAATAAAAAAAGAAAAGAAAAAACGAAGCACGCGTGTTAAAAAATTCACAAAAAAAATTTTTATTTTTGCAAGTTTGACTTTTTTTGTTTGTTTGTTTGTTTGTTTGTTTCGTTGTTTCCTTTTTTCTCCAGTTTTTTTGTTTGTTTGGAATTTAAATGTTTTTTTGGAGACAGTTTAAGATTTATACGGGGGGGGGGGGGAATAATGATAATAATCACGATTTGCGAGATTGTCTTTCGTACGATGCACTTGAAGAAAAAGATGGATGTATGGAAAGAGTATAAGTAAGAGAGAGAGAGAAAGGGGGGGGGGGTAAGCAAGCGGGCAACCGTTTGTTAGGAGGCGTTTGTTTGACGTGGTGTTAAAAAAAAAAAATTGTGTCGTTCGTATTGTAATAAAAAATTGTAGGAATCGTATTATTATTATTATTATTTTTTGCACCCGGAAGTCTCGTAATTGATTCGATAAGAATAAAAACGGAAACGGAATCGAACGGCGGTTGGGGGGGGGAAAGGAAAATTTTTCTTGTTTTTTAGGCTACCGTAGCTTTCGAGGTAGTAAATACGGAGCGAAAACAAAAAATTCTGCTTTGGTTATTTATGATTTAAAAAATATTTCGATGATAACCGTTTCAAAATAATTATTATTATTATCATCATCATCATCCGGAAAAAGAAAAACGAAAAAAAAAATTTCGGTGATTTATTTTTTTTTATAGGTGCCTCCACTCCCCCGGGGGGTTCGATATTATTGTATAATTATCGGCTATAAATCTACGTATGATGTAATTTTTTTTTTTTTTTCTTCCGGTTGTGCAAATTAAACCGATTTATTATTATTATTATTTAAGGTTTGTTTTATGCGTTCTTCGTGCGTGTTGTTTACGTGTGCGTGGAAGTTGGGGGCACGTGCGGTGACGCGTGTAAGAAGAAGTAAATTTTTTTTAAAATGGCGTCGATTTAAAAAAAAAAAAAAAAGTCGCGACGATACCTTTTTATTTCGAAATATCTAACAAACGGATGACGAATTTTTTTTTTTTTTTGGGGGGGGTTTATTATTATTATTATTTGTATAAAATGGCGTAATGATAATAATAATAATAATAATAATAATAATAATAATAATAAGCGTTCGAAACGATTAATCAATTTTTATTACATATTTAAAAATTTATCTGATTTTTTTTTGATTGCGGGGGCAGAAAGAAAGAGAGAGAGAGAGAGAGGAAGCAGACGACAATCGTAAGTTCTGGAAAATGCGTCGACCGTCATCTTTTAATCCGGTTGTACGACGACGACGACGACGACGATTCTGTCGCAAGTATCGGGCGTCTGATAAGAACACGTAAACGGGCGACAAATATCTCGCAAGGGCGTCGATATCGTCGTCGTCGTCGTCGTCTGCATCGCGAGATTCATTTTTCATTTCCCTCTTTCCTGCCCCCCACCCTACCCACCCCCTGTTTGCATTCGGGTTTCCCTCGGCGTTGGCGTCGTCGTCCTAATCAAAGGAACGTTTTCTCCGCTTTTGTTTTTGTTTTTTTTTTTTTAAATTTTCAAATGTTGGCAGCATTAAATCAAGTTGTCAAAATCTTTGGAATGAATCTCGAACGTACCTTAATGAAAACGATTTTTTTTTTTTTGTTTTTTTTTTCGGTTATCGTTTTTTTTTTTTTTTCCTTACCGCGGTCGATTTTCTCTCTCTCTCTCTCTCTCTCTCTCTCTCTCTCTTTCTCTCTCTCTCTCTCTCTCTCTCTCTCTCTCTACGCCTCGCGAATACAATTCGGTCCCTAAAAAAAAAATAAAATAAAATTTATAGTTTTTAAAAAAAATGTTTCGGTTATCGGTCGGTCGTCGGTTGGTAGTTTTGTAGAATGAAGAAAAAGAAACCGGAAAATGGAAACACAAAAATTTAATTACGATAAGGAGAAAATTAATTTTTATTTACGTTTTTCGATACGAATTTTTTTATTTTTTGCCGCAGCAGACGACGCACGTGGGACGATGAACGTCATTAATGATGGGGTCCATCGTCGAGAGATGCGCGACCCCCGTGTTTAAATATGTTGTCCTCTTGTTCCTTTCGGCCATTATAGAATTTTTTTTTTACTCGGAAGCGTAATTGCGACAAAAACATCTCGTCGTCGTCGTCGTCGTTGTCGAAAAGCGGTTTTAATTAACGAACGATTACAAAAAATAATAATAATAATAATGATGGCAATATTTTCGATTAATTGAACAATTTAAAAATATGAAGTGGATAAAAAAAAAAAAAAAAAATTTGATTGATTCCCTTCGATCTATTCAAAAAAAAAAAACAAAACAATGAGAGAGTGAGAGTGAGGGGGAGAGTAAGAGAGAGAGAGGGGGAGAGATTTGATTATGCCATCTCTATTAAAAAAAAAAAAAAAGATGGCGATCGGTTTTGCCATTGCTTCAAAACGTTCGTTATTTTTTTTTGTTTCAAAACATAAATTAAATTGTTTTTGAAGGGTAATAAATAAAATTTTTTTTTTTTAAATTAAGTTTCCTTCGGGGTAAAAGAGTGAGAGAGAGAGAGAGAGAGAGAGAGAGAGAGAATTTTTTTAAAACGCGGAAAATTATTTTCAAAAAAAAAAAAAAAATGAAATTAATTTTTTTTTTTGTATTTCGTTGGGAAGCCATGTTGACTCGGATCATACACGCGCCCGCATTAAATTTTCTCGTCGAAAAATAAAATGTCTTCTGCTATTATTTAATATTATAATTTTTATTAATAATAATAATAATAATAATTACGCCATAAAATGGGTTTTTTTAAAGTCAAGGGTAAGGTCAATCGATGATGATGTTCCAAGGTTGACACACGCACACGCACGCACAAGTCGTTCGTCGTAAAGCGAACGGTTTTTTTTTTGTTTTGGATCACGGAGCGATCGCGTGTTATTTTTAAAAATTTTATTTTTTGTTTTAACCGGTCAAAGGATGCGTCAATCAATCAACGCATGTTGCGTACACGCACGTGTATGCGTGCGTGCGTGCGTGCGTTTGAAAAAAAGGGAAGGAAGGAAGGAGCGTGCACGATGTTTGTTGTAATAGTCGCACACACGCACACACGCACGCACGCACACGCATCCGCGTCCATTATTAATCCTTCGTTCGTTCGTTCATTCATTCTTTCCGTTACGTTTCGTTTGTATTATTACTCTATGACTTTGTTTTTATTCCAAACCGTTCGGATGTATGGGAAGAAGGAGAGAGAAAAAAATTTAACGAAACGTTTGTCTACATCCCTCGTTGTTGTTGTTGTTGTTGTAATTCGATTCGATAATCGAAAAGAGAGAAAGAGAGAGAGAGAGAGAGAGAGAGAGAGAGAGAGAGAGAGAGAGAAAGAGAATCTCGACAAAAAAGTCGTGGCACGAAGTTCAAATCGAAAACGTTTCACAGGTTCCGCAAACAGATTTTTTTTTTTTTTTAAGGCGTTTAGTTTAAACAAATATTTGTTCTCCTTCCACGGAACCGAGAGAGAGAGAGAGGGAGTTTATCGAACAAAAATTTTTTTTTTTTTTTTACATTCTACGGGTTGGTATGCCTGTTTGAAAGAATTTAAATTTTTTTTTTTTTTCTCGACGACGTTCGGTTTTACTACTCTACGATTACAAACAACAACCCTTATTAACTTTTCAACCACGAAAGTACCGGGGGAGGGGGCTAGACGACATGATTTGCATATCGATGGGATGTTGGGAGACCTTTTGAAAAAAAAAAAATTCATTTTTCATATACGAAAATAAACGTTTATGATGATGATGATAATAGTAGTAATAATAATAATAATAATGAAACGGGAGTTAGCATCCGGTGAGTAAGAAAACTTTGTTGTTATAGTGTGTTAATAATAATAATAATAAAGCTTCCTATCCATTTGTCTTGTTTGACTTTGCCCAGAATCTCTTTGTTTGTTTTTTGTTTATACATTCATCTCTCTCTCTCTCTCTCTCTCTCTCTATTCCACTCGGTTATTTTATTTTTTTTTATATACCTTTATCTCCTTATCTATTATTCTTTTCTCTCTCTCTCTCTCTTTCTCGGGCTCTTTATCCTCCGTCTTTTTTTTTCCTCTCCCTTCTCTTTCGACGTCGACATCATCACCGCGTCAATCATGTAATCGAGTGTTTGTTGTTTAGGACATTGCAGACGATAAATTCATGTTTGTGAATATAAACGTTTATAAAACGATTGTGTTGTTTATTATTATTATTATCATCATCATTATTATTATTAATTCGATTCGGTATTTTGTCGTTGTTGTTGTTGTTGTTGTAGCTTCTGTTGTTTCAGTAGCATTCAGTTCACGACGAAGGTATGATGAGATTTTAAACGAATGTTTTATTATTATTATTATTATTATTATTATTATTATTATTATTATTATTTTCTCCGCGTTAAATGTATTGCGATGAGCGATATATCGAAGTGAATTTCGAGTTTTTTTAACGATACGATATCTCGAATAGTTTTCGCGTATGTGATAACGTTTTCAAACGTAATTTCGCGAGTCAGATCAAATGGTTTAGGGGTAAGAAGAGTAAAATCATTCGTGACCTTTGACTTTTGCCGATTGTGTGTGTGTGTCCGGCTCCGTAAGTCTTTATGCTCTTTACAGAAGAGCGCCGAACGCGAAACGATGATTGTAAAAGTTGGAAATGGTCGGCCATTGTTTTGTATATGCAATGAGGCAGAGGAATTTATTTTTTTTTTTTTTTTTCAAACGCGAGAGGTCACGTGATCGTTCGTTCGAGTGTGTATGTGCGCGTTTGTTGTGTTTACAAAAGTTTCCTCGATATAATTTACATTTAAAAAAAAAAAAAAGAAAATTAAAAAATTTTTTGTTAATTGTCATTTAACGACGACGACGATGACGACGACTCGAAAATTTGAAAAAAAAAAAAAAGTCGATGAATCGATTGACCGATTTATCGAAACGATTCGATTTATCGTTTTTTTTTTTTATATATTTTTTATGAGCTTTTATTGTCGTAAAAAAATGATTTAAAAAAAAAAAAAAAATTAAAACAATAAAAATGTGATTGACCTGATTAAAAAAAAAAAAAAGAAGTAGAGAAAATAATAATAATAATAATAATTCGGTGTGAATGAAATCGATTCCGAAGCTATAATAATAATTATTACTTATTGTTAATAATAAATTTCTGCAGTGGCACGAGAATGACGTTCCAACGAAATCGTTCCCTAGACGAAAAAACCACGTATATCACATCATCTCCTTCAAACGGTCGCACACGTTTAGGTTAAAAAATTTTTTCTCCCCTTCCTCTTCATCCCCTCCACGTGCGATTCTCTTATTATTATTATTATTATGTTTTTCTCCTTCCACGATATAAACGTGCGAGCGGTAAAAAAAAAAAAAAAATTTTTTTTTTTTTTTAAATCGTTTTTTTATTTTCTCTCGTCTGAATTTTCATTCCGAAAACTTTCGAAATTTTATTTTTCTTACTCGCGTGAGAGAGAGAAAGGGAAACGGTGGGAGAGAGAGAGAGAGGGATACGTTTTAACGTGGAAGCAAAATGCGCAATTATCGTTTAGGTTTATTTTATTCCACGATAATTTTCGCTTTTAATAATGCGATTTATCAAATTGTACGCTCGAACGAACGCTCGAAACCTGTCACGCGTTGTACTTTTACGTCTCTCTCTGTGTCTCTCTCTTTTCTCTCTCTTTTTTCTCTCTCTTTTTTCTTTCTCTCTTTCTCTCTCACACTCTCTCTCTTTCTCTCGGTATACCTCCCGTATTCTCTGTTTCTTCGTTTATCTTAAATTGAATTTAAAAAAAAAAAAAAAAAAGCTCTGAAAGTTTTGAGAAAATCAACCTTTTGTAACCGTTCAAATGCGCAAATAAATTTTTTTTCTTTTCTGCTGACACGTTTCGGTGTCATGTCTTCATTATAATTTGTTTTTTTAAACGTTAACACAAAATTATTATTCGTCTTATTTGTGTGGAGATGCGAAAAGTTATTTAAAGGCAAAAAAGATACAATTAATTGTAATATTATTATTATTAATATTTTCTTCTTCCACGTTATTTTGTTAGACGTCTGTGTGTTGTGACGACCTTTTTCTTCGCGTGTTTGAAATTATCATCAACACGTCTAATCTCAATAAGCGATAAATAATCAATTTGTTTGGGGGAGGGAGTGAAAAGAATGACGATGACGATGATGATGATGATGATGATAATATTTGAGAAGAATTTCTGATGAAAGGATTTTAATATCTCGGATGATTGAAAACGTCAACCGCGTTGAAAAATGAAGAAGATTGGGGGAGGTGGGGGGGGCATAAAAGAAAAAGAATGAACAACAACAACAAAAAGTTTTAGTCCGGCGTGGCTCGTAGGAAGTAGTTTCACGGTCGTTTAAATGTCGGAAAGAATTTTTTTTTTTTTTTTTTTGTTCTATTTAATTAAAATTGCCATCCATCGACGGGCCGTTAAAATGAGACGACGATGGGAGAATAGAAAAGGGTTTTGTTGTCGTCGTCGTCGTCGTCGTCGTCGAATACGACGATGATGATGATGGCGGCGTTGATGATGTTGATGACGAAAACGAGTGGTTGCTCTTCGTCTTCTTCTTCTTCTTCTTCTCGTTTATTACCAGTTTTTTTTTTTTTTTTGGTCGTCATTCGTGAGAACGCATTTCCGGTTTCGAGAAGACGACGACGACAACAACGTGACGTGACGTCCGGTTTTTTTTTTTTTTTTTATGATGCCTTAAAATTATTTAGTTGTCAACCCTGAATCAGAATTAACCCTTTTCGTTCGTGGTTTCACTCATCAAAAGTTTTCAAGACGAGTTTTCCCCGAGTGTCTCTCTCTCTCTCTCACACACTCTCTCTCACTCTCTTTACGATCCTTTCGTCGTCGCGATACGAAAAAGGTTTTATTTAAATTTAAGATAAACACGCGATTGATCCCCGTTTGACCTTTACGTGGTAAATATTTTCCCGAAGCAAGGGAGGGAACGGAAAAGATTTTTTTTTTTTTTATTGTTATGTTGGCGTTCTGGAATTTTTTTTCTTTTCTATTCCATTCATTCATTCATTCATTGGCGTGGTTTTACTAATTCGTTTTAATTAATTGTTTTTTTTTTTTAGGGTTTAGAAAATGTCACACTTCGTCAGACTCAAATGACGTCGGATTTCAACTCTCCCAGAATCGACTCGTACAGATTTTCAATGGCCAACCTCGAAGAATCGCAAGATGTCGATTTGGATGCCATATTGGGAGAGTTGAGCGCTTTGGAAACTCAATGCGATCAGGTGAGAAAAGGAAAAGAGAAGAGAAGAGGGAATCGACGGTTTCCGGTCCTCTCTTCTTCCGGTTATTTTCTTCTTCTTCCCCGTCATTTTGCAAAGTTTAAATGTCTCTCTTATCTCGATAAGTTTCGTTTTCCACGCATATCATTTTTTACTCTTTCTGTCATTTTTTTTTTTTTAATGCGTTCGTTGCTCCCCATGATCGTATCGGCCATTTTCTCTTTCTCTCTCTCTCTCTCTCTCTCTCTCTGCGTCACTGCTTTCTCTTAATTAATATTTTTTCTGCAGAAGATATCGTTCTTGGGTGTTTTCTTCGTTTGTTTGTTTGTTTGTTTGTCACGAATTTAACTCGTTTGTATTCTTGAGAGAGTTGGTTGTCACACACGTCTAATTCAGCGTGTGCCTGCCTACTTGCTTGAGTGAAAGATCGTGCGAGAGAGAGAGAGAGAGTCACAATCGTGCAAAAAAATTATTATTATTTTCATTCGTTATGCCAAACTTTTAGTCATTAGCCCCCCATACTCCTCATACCGTTTCTTTTCCTTTTCCTCTTTTTTTTTTTACTTCCTCAAAAGTTTTGCGTCAGGTGCCAACTTTTTGATTTGCCACCGATTTTCATTTTCATTTTTTTTTTTTATTGTTCGACGTGAGATTTAAAAAGCAGCATGCCAAAAAAAATTTTTTTTTTTTTTTCCGTTTTAATAAAATGGTGGTCGCAGCTGTAAAATTTTTTTTTTTGTTCGTTCGAAGACAACCTTAACGATTTGCACGTTGCATCCGTTTCCGTTACACGTAATGGATGCACCATCAAATCGTGGAACAGTAGGAGGAGGAAGGGAGAGGAACGGAAATAAGAAAATCAATTTTCTCTTTTTTTTTTTGAACTTGGTCAGTCACAAACGTGAGAAAAAGTAAACAAGAGCAGAGAGACCTTTGATCTTTGACCCCCTTGTAGTAAAAAAAAAAAAAAAAAGATTTAAAATTAATTTTTATATCGTTCGAACCGGATGTGTGGAAAGTTTGAAACGTATTTTTTTTCTCCCCCCCCCTTCGGTTTTCCATTTCCTTTCTAATTTTAATTCCTTCTCGAGTCTTCTGCTGCCACGTTTTGAAATTTTTAAAATATTAATTTTGATTTTATTTATTTTTTGTTACGATTAGGAAATCGCCGGAGTTCGAAATTCAAAACGTACGAGCACACCGATAACAAACGGACCACCAACTTCCGGTATGGCTCATTCTCGAAGTTGTTCCGACGGTCAAAGGATGAGATTGGATCCCGGAGATGATCACGGAGGAGGAGGAGGAGGAGGAGGAAAACACGACGGAGGTGATGAATTTTGAATTTTTTTGTATCAATAACCCAACCACGTATTCCCTCTCTCTCTCTCTCTCTCTCTCTCTCTCTCTCTCTCTCTCTCTCTCTCTCTCTCTCTCTCTCTCTCTTTCTGTCTTTTTCTCTTTCTTTCATTCAAAACAAACGAAATTAATTATTTCCTGTGATAATTAGTGTAATTAACACATTTTTTTTTTTTTAATATGACTTTGAATTACTTTGAAAAAAAAAACGTCGTGTCTCTCTCTCTCTCTCTTTTTCTCCTTCCACGACGACGGCTTCTCTTCTACCTTTCCCTCTCCCTCCCCCGCCCGTTCAGAGTAATGACGTCATCATTTCAGGGTTGATTAATTTTGTTTTCTTTTTTTGTTTCTCTTGCAGTCGGAAGAACGGAAAGTCCAGACAACGATTCAGCTTTTTCCGATAATGTATCGATGCTGTCGAGCGAAAGTTCGGCATCGAGCGGAGGCTCAAGTGGGGCTTCTAAAACCAGCAGCGGATTGGGAATCGACGTTCACACGAAGGTTCGAAACAATCCAAAAAATTTTTCCTTTTTTTTCTTGACCCAAAGAAACGAAAGTGATTTTGTTTTTTTTTTTTCTGGGTTCCAGCAGAACGAAACCGCCAATCGTGCGAAAGCAGAAAAAATAAAAATAGCTTTAGAGAAAATGAAATTGGCTTCGGTTAAAAAACTTTTCATAAAAGCTTTCACGAGCGACGGAAGCACGAAAAGTCTTCTCATAGATGAAAAAATGACTTGCGGATACGTCACGAGGTTGTTGGCTGATAAAAATCACGTGACTATGGAACCAAAATGGGCGATCGTCGAACATTTACCCGAATTGTACATGGGTTCGTTTAATTTTTTTTAAAAATTTTTTAAAATTTTCCCGCGTCGAAATTTTCACCGCCTTCTTGAAAACGTTTTCCTTCCTTTCTCCCCCCTTCCCTTTTCCCCATCACTCGATTCTTCCCTCTATCGGTCCCTCGATCGTTTTTTTTTTTTTTTTTTTTTTTTTTCAAATTCGATTAAGATTACGATTACGATCGGTTTTGTCGTGGAAGTAGATATTTTAAATATTTCAACTTTTTTTTTTTTTTTTGGCGCGGATAACGATAGGGGAAAAGAAATCGACGATGATGATGATGATAAAATACGAGCGTTTTTAAAACGAGGAAAATTCGTTTTAGAAAAAAAAAAAAAAAAAAAAAACGGTTCGATTTCTCGTCTTTTCTTTTCTTTTTCGAGAACGTTCTCAAATTTTCTTCTTTATTTTTATGTATCTATATACAACAATTTCTCTCTCTCTCTCTCTCTCTTTTTCGATGGCCTTTAAGCTTTTTGTAAAGTTTTTTTTTTTTCTCATAGAAAAAAAAAGAAAAAAAAAAGAAAAGAGAAAATGGAGGAAGGGAAATAATTTTTTTTTTTTTGAGAGAGAGAGAGTTTTCCGATGGAAATTTCAAAGTTTTCCTCTTCCGTTTTTTTTTTTTATATTGATTTCAAAAACTGAGAGGAAATATTTATTATTTATTTATTAGTTTTCACTTTTTTTTTTTTCTTTCCGGAGGAAAAAGGGGATAAGAAGGAGGAGGAGGAGGAGAAGGAGGCGGAGTGATAAAAAGAAAAAGAAGGAGGAGGAGAAAGAACAAAAGCAAAGGAAAAAAAAAATTTCTTCTGCTTTTTTTTATTTTGTTCATCCGTTCGTTTCCACCCCCCCCCCCACGCCCATTCTCCCCCCATTTCTTAATCCATTCAAGCTCTTAAATGTTTTTTTTATTTTATTTTTTTTCTTCTGCTTCTTCTCCTTCTCCTTCTTCTTCTTCTTTTTCCTGTTTTAAAAATGCATCATCTGGTTTATTTATTTTTATTACGTTTTACACACGATTATTTAAGTACGTGGCACGAGATGACGACGGTTAAAAAACGTTTGTTGAAATATTCATTAATTTCTCGATATTCATCCATCGATGGATCGATCGATCGATCGATTCATCCATCCATCCATTCCAAAAGGGTTTATTGATTGATTTCATTCGATTCGAATGATTATTATTATTATTATTAACTGTGGTTGTTGTTGTTGTTGTTTGCAGAACGGGTATACGAAGACCACGAACTTTTGGTTGATAACTTAATGATGTGGACGAGAGATTCGAAAAATAAAATAATATTCAACGAGAGACCGGATAAATATCAATTGTTTTCAAATCCGGAAACGTATCTTCTCTCGAGCACGGACATACTTTGCGATTACGACGATCATTCGAGAGCCATGCTTTTGGAAGAATTTTTTTCCGCGACTTCGAACACTGTGCCGGAAATATCCGGTCCACTGTATTTGAAATCCGAATCGAAAAAGGGATGGAAAAAATTTCACTTCGTTCTCAGAGCTTCCGGATTGTATTATTATCCGAAGGAAAAATCGAAATCGTCGAAAGATCTCGTTTGTTTGACGTCATTCGACATAAACGAGGTGAGTGTGATTGCCGACGGCGATGGCGATGGTGATGGTGATGGCGGCGGCGGCGACGACGGGAAGAAATTATAAGTTTTTTTTTTTACATTTTCCAGGTTTACTTCGGTGTCGGTTGGAAAAAGAAATTCAAATCCCCAACGGATTATTGTTTCGCCATAAAACATCCGCGACTCCAACAACCCAAATCCACGAAATACATAAAATATTTATGCGCCGACGATAGCATCACGTTACAAAAATGGATCGTCGGGATAAGGATAGCGAAAGTGAGTTTGAAAAAAAAAAAAAAATATCATAGAGATTATAAACCGGAAGTAGAAGTTGAAATTTATCAATATGTATGTTTTCACAGCACGGTCGACAACTTTTGGAAAATTACAGGAGTCTTTTGGACGATTTGGCACAAGAAGATTTGGATTTGTTAGCACACGCGAGAAGTTGTTCGGTCGCATCGATTGCCCAAACTAGTCAACCACAAACACCCGATCGATATTTACCAAATTACGATATAACGTAAGAGGGACGCGAGTGACGTCATTTTATCCGTTTGTTTGTTTGTTTGTTTCCGTTGTTGTACAAAATTTAAATTTTTTTTTTTTTTTTTCTGCTTTGGATTTACAGTCAAGACTTGACGGAAATACAAGAGAGAACATTAACGAGACGTGATAGCGTTAATAGCAGAGGAGGAGAATCGAGAGCATCGAGTTCTTCGAGCAGCGGTTGCCTTAGCGATGGTGCTTCTTGCGTCGAACAAGGTTTCGAATGTGATTTTCCAAACGGTAAGTGATCATTTGACACGTGGTGACAATGTCGAGCGCGCGTGTGTGTGTCAACGCTCATCACGTGGATTTTTTTTTTTTATGTTTGTGCAGCCGGGACCATTAAAAGAAAACCATCCGTGAATCCGAAATTACCTTTGACGTCAATGACGAGACAATTGAAAGAAGTCGGCGAAACCGTCGTGGTGGATACGGTGATCGATAACGAAAACGGCGGAACTTTGACACGTGGAAGAACCGGAAGCGAAACGGAAGAGGGTAAATTGTCGAAAACGGGAACATTGACGAGGAATTCGTGTTCGAGACAAAGTTGGAGAAGATCTCAAACGTCCGACGATTCAGGTTCGTGGCTCTTAAATAAAAACGAGGTATTATTGTTATTATCATTATTCTTATTGTCATTGAAATGGTATTTCAGGTAGTAATTCGGGAACATTGAAAAGGAGGAGAAGCGTGAAAAAAGATCGTGGCATGAGTGAGTCGGCCGACAGCAAACCCATCATCGTGGACGTGCAAAGGAAAATGACAGGAAATGAATTTAATTCTTTGGACAATCGATTGACTCTCGAAGAAGTCAACAGGAGTTTAAAAGAAGCCATGAACACACTTTTGAATCAAACAGAAAGTATTTCCCGGGATGAAAGTTCTTCCGTTTTCGAAGAAGCACTCGAAAGGAATTTGGAAAATATTTCGGATAACGCGTCGAGTTTCGGCGACGACGACGACGACGACGACGCCGACAACGTCAACGAGAAAATTCAAAACAACGATTTTGACGTCGACTTGTTGCCACCTCCGTCGGAAATGTTCGAAAGCACTCTGAGTCTTTCGTCGCTGCCGCCACCGCCCTCTCAAAGCGAATTACCCGTTTTCGACGAATCCGAATTGACTTGCAGCAGTTTGTCACTCGCGTCGCTTCCGCCTTTTCCGACGTCATCGACGACGACGACGACACCAAGAGTTTCGTCTCCGAAATCGGATTTATCGACTCCGGTATCGTCGGGCGGTGCCACACCCGTGAACGCTTTCTCACCGGATTTAACACCGACGAATCGTTCTCCGGCTTTTTCCCCTCCGTCGACTTTGTCTCCGAAAGTTCCTCCGAAACCTTTTCACTTACTTAAAAATAATAATAATGTAGTTAATTCTATTATTCCGTATCATAGTCAAATGTCAAATTCGGACTCGTTAAGATCTCCTGTTAAAAGTACACCACCCAAAAAGATAAGTTTTAATTTCGTTCCTGAAGAAATGACAACGACAGGTACGACAGCGGAATCGCCGAAGAAACCATTGCCGCCTAGGCGAAACGAAAATACTTCGCTTACGAGCCCGAAAAAAATCGCGAGCAAAGAATCAACGCTCACGCCGCCCCCGAAAGAATTCCTTAAAGATTTACAAAGGGTCATGAGGAAAAAATGGCAGGTGGCACAAAAATGTAAATTGGATACGTCGACGACGCCGCACGAAGTTTTAGGATTTCGAGATCCTCCGCCGCCCGTACCCGATTACAAGGAAACGAACGTATCGAATTGGGTTCAAGAGCACTACGGTAAAACGGACAATTTGTACGAAAATGTTTATCTCGTGGGTAGCAAAGGTATGCCGTCGGTGGTGACGACTCCTTACAACACCTCTAAAGTCGTCAACAACAACAACAACAACAGGATAACTCCACCGATAACGCAAAATTTAAAATCTCCACTTTCGAAAATTGACGAAAATAGTATTTACCATACGAAAAATGGGGATCATTCACCGAGGAGTAGTAGTGGTAGTGGTGGTAATGGTGTCGTCGTCGGAGGAGGAGGATTTGAAAATTCGATAGCTATGGCGATAGCTAATAAAAAACGACCCCCGCCGCCGCCGCCGAAAAGAAGCGAAACGACGCAATTGACGACGACGACGACGACAGCCAGGTTTCACTGAGGGGGGGGGGTAGTAGAAACGAGAAGAGAAGGTTGATGATTATGATGGTTGGACAAACCAAATCACGGATAAATTGTACATAATTAGAATTCCGGAGGCGGGGGGTTGATGGCGTTCGCCCGAACGCCTAAAAATGAAATCTCATTTAAAAAAAACATTTCCTTTCGTGAGCGCGTTCAGAAAGAGTAAAAAAAAAAAATAAAAGTCGGTTACTGGTTGTCACGTGACAACGCGGTTATCCGATATAAATTATTAATTTCTTTTTGTTTTTTGTTTATTTTTAATTTATTTATAATAATAGAAGGCGGTGTGAAGTTTTTGTTTGTTTGTTTGTTTGTTTTTTTTCTCTATGAAATTTTGATAAAACAAAATATACATATATAAATATTTATATATATAAATAAATATACATAGATTAGTAAATAAAATTTAAAAAAGAAAAATGTCGATTACGTTCGGATTTTTTTTTTTTATTAATAAACAAAAAAGTTGTAGTAAATAAATATATTAAAGAAAAAATATATATAAATATAAATGGTGCTTTTTCTTCTTTATTATATAATACTTTATAATTTTTTTTTTTAAATTTATATATATATAAATAAATAAATAATTAATTTGAGTATAAATTAATAAAGAAAAATGAGAGGAAGGAAAAATAAGGAAATAAACAAAAAAAAAATAAAAATTTGAGGCTGTTGATATATAAAGTTTATTAATAAAGTAATAATAATAATAACAATAATATTAATAATAATTAATTGATAGTAATAATAATAATAATAAATTTAAGAGACTTTTATATTTATATATAAAGTATACGTTTATTTACTTAATTGCGACAAAAAAAATTTATATGAATGTTTATATACATGCATGACTGCGTCGTATACACGCACACCCGCACACACACACACACACATATTCGCACAAATAATAATAATAATGATAATAATATTTAATAATTAACAATTGTTGTTGATGTCGTTGTTGATATTGTTGTTGTTGTTGTTGTTGTTGTTGATGGTTGTGAGAAAGAGTAAAAAGATAAAAAAAAAAAAACCGTTGGATAAAAGAAAACAAAAAATTTTTTAAATTAATTGTTCGTTAATTAAATCAATCAATCAATCAATCGCGGCGATAAGTCAGCGAATGAATGTATTATAGGAAACAATAACATAATACAAGCCAATGATGTGTTCGCGTGTGTGGGTGTGCGTGGGTGTAGTTATGCGCGCGTGTTGCATGAAAAATGCAATTTTTTTTTATACATGCGTTTATAAAAAAAATTATAAATATATAAATAAATAAATAAATGAAAGTTTTTAAAAAATTATGTAATAATTTTTTTTAAATAATAATAATATATATAAAATAAACGATTTGATATATATATATATAAATATTTTATTTTTTAGTACTTAAATCGATTATCGATCGATTCGATTCGATTATCAATTTTTTCCCCGTCGTAAAAGCTTTTTTTTATTTGATTCGTAAAAATTAACATTGTTTTTATATACACGAGACGCCATTTTGAACGAATTCGGGGAAAAAGAACGATATATCGATTTATTTCGATATATCGATTATTAATAAACAAACGTCATTGGGTAAAACGCACGGTGTTTATTATTTACTTTGTGATTTTTTTTAAACTTAAAACTAAAATTCGAAATTATTTTATTTTTTTTATTATTATTATTAAAATGGAAACTTTTTTAAACGCGCGCGCCATATTTAATATTAACGTTCGTTTAATAAGAAAAAAAAAGATGGAGGAAAAACCGTTGTGAATTTTACATTTTAATAAAAAATAAAATAATTACAAGAGAATGTGTAAAACTTTAACAAGTATTAAACAAAAAAAAACAAAACGAAAAAAACTCTTTGAAGAATAAATAAATAAAAAAAATGTTGAAAGAGTTATTGCACCCTAGGGAACTTAAAAAAAAAAAAAAAACTGCCATTAAAATGGCAAACTTTGATCCGGTCCTGGTACAAACGTACGTGACTCTACTTTATCTCCATGCATTTACCCATTCTTATTGTTTATATAACCAACGTAAACATCTTTTCTTTCTTTTTTCTATTCTCTCTCTCTCTCTCTCTCTCTCTATTATTATTATTTTGTTTCTTAAAATTCTCCATCTTTACTTTTTAGTTTTTCTTTTCTTTGATCCTTTATCATTATTGTCTCTTTTATCAACTACGTAGTAGTAGTAGTATGCCAAGATAAAAAAAAACTCTTTATTTCTTATTCTCTTTATAGAAAATTTAGAGAAGACATTTTGAAAAAATGAAATAAAGATTAACGGTCAAACAACAGCAACAACAACGTTCAGATGAAGATGCTGGTGATGGTGGTGGTGATGGAGACAGAGATGAAGTTGGTGTTAGAGGTGGAGATGGAGATAGACATGGTGGTGGTGGTGGTGAGTTGGAGATGAAGATGATGTTGGTGGTAGTGGTGGTGGTGGAGATGGAGATGTTGATGATGGTGGTGGTGGTGGAGGTAGGGATGATGCAAGAGGTGGTGGTGGAGATGGAGATAAAGTTGATGGTGGTGGTGGCGAAGAAGATGAAGATGAAGATGATGATGACGGCGGTGGTGGTGGTGGTGGAGATGATGTTGATGGTGTTAGAGATGGAAATGATGATGGTGGTAGTGGGGATGGAAATGGACATGATGATGCAAGAGGTGGTGGTGGAGAAGGTGGAGAAAGAAAAAGGTTCTTAATAAATAAAAGAATTCGATTGGGAAAAAAAATTATGAAGAAGACATGAAGAAATGCCATTTGGGACGACAGGAAAAAAAAAATATTTAAAGAAAATTTTTTTTTTTTTTTTTCAATTTAATATTCCAGTGAAAAATACTGTGGGAATGTTAAAAAGGGATAAATTACAGGAAAAATGGGAATTAAAAAAAGAGTGAAAAGTTTGTGTGTGTGTGAGAGAGAGAGTTAAGGGTTGGGAAAAAAAAACTTAACGAATTTTCTTTTTAAAAAATTTCAAATTGAAAAAAATAAAAAAATAAAAATTTAATATGTCAGATAGGTAAATGCTTATGAATATCGTCCTTCTCTCTCTCTCTCTCTCTCTCTCTCTCTCTCTCTCTCTCTCTCTCCCTTTCTATCTCTCTCTTTTAAATTTATTTTGATTAAAAAAATATTTAAAATTTTTTTTTAAAACGTTTCACCCCCCCCTTCATTTTTTCGACGTTTTCAATTCCTCCCCCCTTTTCCCCTTCGTTCCGTTCAAAAAAATTTTTTCTACTTTTTTTTTTTCGTTAAACAAAATTGAAATATAAATAAATAATTTTTAATGGGCTCAAAAGAGTTTTTAATTAGAAAATGGTGGGGAAAATTTTCTCTTTTTTAATTATTATTATTATTATTATATATATATTAATACTATACTACTAAACTTACTTACCCGTGGTTTTTTTTTTTTTTTTTTATTTAATATTTCACCCACGTTAAATTATTTACGAATTAAAACGAGGCGTTAAAAAATAAAAATATTCTTCTTGCACTTTTATTTTTCCGCCATTTTTAACAATATTAATTGTTTACGTTTGTGACGTCATTCGCAATGCAAATATCTTTCACTTGGCGACTAATATACTTTCCCGCGTTTTTCGTCTTCTTATAGAAGGCAGTTGTTTATTTTTCGTAAACAAAATGTCGTCGGTGTAATACGTAGGATTATTTATCCTGTTGTTTAAAACGTTGAAAACTTATTTTAAATGATTGTTTTTCATTTGTTCGATTAATCGAACGATAAAAAATATTATTTTAAGGTAAATTTTATCTTATTTTAATGATTTAATATAAAAAAAAAACTAAAAAACGTTGCGTGGGTTCCGCCATTACTAATAATTTTTAATACCAAATTTAAATAAAACTGAGTGCGGGTGTCTTGTGTGGGTACACTCGGTATAAGATTTAATCTCATTATTATTATTATCATTATCTGAACCATCGTTTTAAATAATAATAATAATAATAATTTCATATTTATTGTATTTCAATATACAAAACAATTATCAGACACTTGTTTTTGACAATCAACCTTCCTTCCCCTTCCCCCACAAAAGAAAATCAACGGGTGACATTTTTTTTTTTTTTATTGTGACCTACCTAGAGACATAAGTGAAATGTTTTTTTTTAAACTTCCGGTTTTGTTGTGAATTGGGTTGTTTTTGTTGGTTTCCTAGTTGAATCGGATGCTGTGAAGACAGGAGATGAACATTCATTCTCTCTTCCCCCCCCTTTTTCCCCCTCCTCCCTATATAATCTTTTTTTTTTTTTCATATATTCCCAAGCGATATTAGTCGTTTTTATTCGCCAGGTGGTAAATTTACCCTCACCTTAAATTCTCATAGTTATTTGTTTTATTAATGGGGTGGTTCATGTGAACTTTTTCTTTTTTATTTTATTTTATTTATTTATTTATTTATTTTTCATATGATTGAAAATGAGAATTTTTTTTTTTTTATAAAAGGGAACGACGTAAGATTCATCACATCATCTTTCCTTCAATCATCTCTCCTCCTTCCTTCCTTTTTTTTTTTTTTCGCTTCGTCGAATTATCTAATTTCTTAATCTATTCATTTATTTAATATCCGACATGTTTTTTCACGTGTTCTTCAAATTTTATCATCATCATCATCATCATCATTATTATTATTTCGGAAAAAAAACGTGTTCGCAACGATATTGAATTTCGTTTTTAAACAAATTTTTTTTTATTTGCAAATTTCCCGTTGAGGATATCCCTTTTTCATGTAAAATCGTACTCTTTAAATGATTATTATTATCATTATCATTATTATTATTTATCGTTACGTTCTTCTGCCACTGTTAAAATTAGTAAATGCGGAAATTTATTGGGTATCGAAATAATTACCAAAGAAGAAGTCATAGAGTATTTGAGAAAGAGTACAGAGATTTGTCGTGGTGGTAGACAAAAGATAAACAATAATAAGGAATAGGAAAACGTTTAAATCAAATTAATAAATATTATTATTATCCGCGGTTTTTATTAACAAATTAAAATTTTTAAAAAAAAAGTGATTGTAAAAAAATTATTATTATAAATAAATGAAGGACAGACAAATTCGGGTAAGAAAAACAATGGTGTGTGTGTTTGTGTGTGTGTGTGTGTGTGCGTGTGCGTGTGTTTGTATCGTTCAAGGCCAGTTTTGGGAATTAGTTCCGTGCGGTTTGAAACATCGTAAAAATCGTTTTACGACCATCAAGTCGTGCGCAGACTTTACCAATCTTTATTAACAATAAAACCGAAAACTTAAAATCATGTGTGTGTGTGTGTGCGTGTGTAGTCTTATTTCACGTTCTTTCTCATTTTCTTTGGAATTAGTTTTTTTTTTCTGCCTCTTTGCCTTCTAGTCAGATTGACTGACTGACTGACTGACTGACTGACTCTCAACTCACTCAGACTCCTACCTCTCTCTCTCTCTCTCACTCTCTCTCACTCCCTCTCTCTCTCTCTCTCTCTCTCTCTCTCTCTACCACTTTCTGTTTAAAAATTTCTAACGAAACTCCTCCTTTAATTCTGCCATAAATATAACAACAACAACCGCAACAATAACGCGAACGAGACCTACGACGACGACGACAACAACAACCTTGAATAACGAAACTACATTAAATTATTATTATTATTATTATTATTAATTCCGACGATTCGTCCCTAATGTTTGTTGTTTGTCCAGGTTGTTCTACTCGCCGTGCATCCCTAAGGAACATCACTTATGCTGCTATTATGACCTATGACATGACAACAATTCTTGTAAGTCACTTTACTGTCTTATCGTGTCAATAGATGGAGTTGAAAGTTTTTTTCGGGTCGTTTTTAAACCGAAAAGAAAATGTTTCTCTTTTTCCCTTTCCCCCCCCCTCCCCCCGCGCCCCAAAAAAAAGCAAATTGACGGAGTCGTAGAGGAGTGAGGGGTTTATCGGAAAGGGGCGTTTACAATCGGTCAAGGGTCACGGAGAGAAAAGCGAAAAAAATTATTATTATTATTATTCAAACGTTACGTTTTTACAAATCAAAAATTTACTTAATAATAATAATAATAATAAAAATAAATTCGCATCAGTCAGCAGAATTTAAAAAAAAAAAAAATCGGTAATAATAATAATAATGATAATAATAAAAGGGGTCTCTCAACCTGCTACTGAAATTTTTTTTTTTTTCTACTACCTTTCACCCCATGAAAAGAAGTGAAATAATAATAATAATAACGACGTCCCCTCCCTTTCTCCTTTCGTGATAGAAAATTTAAAGCCTATTTTACTTTTTTTTAACAAGTAAAAAAAATTTTTTCATCCCTTAAATTTTTCATCCCCGTTTCTTTCATTTTTTTTTTTACCTGATTTTTCTTCTCACCGGGATTCGTAACAACAACGTAATGGTAACATCTTAAAATGAATTCTTTTTTTAACGTTTTTTTTTTTTTTATTTCATTCAACCCTTTTATCGTTTTTTTTTTTTTTTTTCATTGATCCCATATAAATTGCAAAATGACAAACTCACGCACACACGCACAAACAAACATTCATTCACACGCACATGAAACGGTTTTAACAAACATGCGTGTGCATGCAAAACGTGATAAATGTTAGAATATATTTCTTATTCGAAGGTTTTATTATTATTATTTCATTCAAGGAAATTTATTTATTTATTATTATTATTTATTAATAAATAAATAAAAGGGAGGGAGGGAGGGAGAGAAGAAGGGAAAGAAGGAACCCTTTGAAAAATTTTTTTTTTTTAAATTTTCCAGATCCATCATCATCTACGGGATTTTCTTTTCAAATATTTTCCGAGTTCGGGAAAGCAGATCCTGATCTGTGAGTGCAGCATCTCTATGGAGTAAATAATCCGGAAATGGGAAAAGTGGAAAAATCACAAATCGACACAAAAACGACCGGTAAGTTCTTTGTTTTTTCTGGGGGATTGAGAAACTCATATCTATCTAAGTATAAATACTTAACTTTCCTGATTATTATTATTATTATTATTATTATTATTATTATTATTATTATTATTATTATTAGAGGCAACGTAAAAAAAATTTATTTTTCAATAAGAAAATTAGCAGATTTAGTGAAAATGAGGAAGAGGAAAACGTCGGAAAAAAGCGTAAAGATATAAGTGGGGGGGAGCTGAGAAAAAAAGGGAATGAAATGATTGGAAAAGCGTGTGTGTGTGTGTGTGTGAGAGAGAGAGAGAGAGAGGAAAATGTGATGATTTTCAATTTCCGACGAATAAAAAATATTTTCGTTTAAAAAAAAAAAAACGAAGGTTTCGTCCCTGAAAATAATTAAAAAAATATTTTTTTTTAAAATCTCACAATATGGTTAACGTAAAGTTTCATTCATTTAAATTTATTTACTCTATGATCGGTTCACGAATCGAATTTTTCATTACGTCACGTTTTCATTAAAAAATTAATATTTAACATAAAATAAATGCTTCGGTTGATTACTACCCCCGAAAAAAATTTCTTTTACTAAAAAAATTAGTGACGGTTACGAAGAAAGAGTGAGAGAGAGAGAAAGAGATAAAAGTTTTCAACCCTTAGATTTTATAAGGAGGACGTAATAATAATAATAATAATAATAATAATAATAATAATACAAAAGATTTTTTTTTTTTTTTCTATCGCGTATCACGGGGTAGTAACATAAAAATTTAAAAATTAAATGTAAAAAGTACAAAAAGGTGTGCATCTGCTCAATCAAGGGTTGTTTTCTTTCCTTCTTTTTCTTATTACCCTCTTCTTCTACCCTTACCCTAGCTAATGTCCTTTTAAATTTTTTACGCTTTTTATTATTAATTTACATTATTGTTATAATTTAAAAAGGATGATATTTCCGGTATTACAGTCAGAATCGTATTACATTCCTTTTACTATTTTTTTTTTTTACTCTGTGAAATGATTCGCATGGTTTTTTTTCGTTTTCCTTTCCTTTTCTTTTCCTTTTCCTTTCCTTTTTCTTCTTCTTCTTGTTTTTGCTCCTTTTTTTCGCAATAAGCATTTCATCTTTCGAAAATGTTTTAGTGTTTGTCGAAGAAAGTACGATGATGACTGATAAAAAATTATACGCTTTTATTATCATCATTATCATTATCATCATCATCATCATCATCATCATCATCATCATCATCATCATCATCGTTATTATTATTATTATTTCATCGCCGAGTATCCGTTAAAAAAAAAAAAGCAAAAACGCAATCGAATTTGTTTTTTCTTTTATTATCTCATCAGCCAAACGATAAGACAGAGTAAGCAGAAGGTTTTAAAAAAGTATTAATGATAATAATAATAATAATAATAATAATAATAATAATAATAATAATAATAATAATAATAATAATAATAATAATTGTATTTTGCGCGATCTACGTCACAACGATGACGATGACGACGATAACGAAAAAAAAAGATAGAAAATATCGTCGTATGTGACGTCATAAAATTAAATCTTACGTTGTTTGTTTGTTGGTTGTCGTATTAAAAAAAAAAAAAAGGAAATGCTTTGATGGATTTAACTGTAGGTTATAAATTAAAAGAAGATCGTTAAATAAAAAAATAATAATAATAATAAATAAAAAAAAGGGAGGAAAAAGAAGGTAAACAGGTGAAAAAACACCCCTTGTAGTAACCCTGAAAAAAAATTCAACCCTTATTATTGAAAATCACGTTTAAATAAGAAAAAGAAGTAAAAGAAAAAAAGAGGAAGAATCGGGAAGAACAACAACAACAACAACAACACAACAACTTGTAGCATCATTTAACAACAATGGCTTCCATCTTTTTCCGGGTGTCTGTAACTTCCGATTAAAAAAAAAAAACTGGTTTCTTTTTTTATTAATATTTATTTATTTATTTATTTATATTTGTACTCTTTAACTTCCTGTTTAGCGAGATTTTCATTCAGGTTTTCTTCTTTTCTTTTCTTTTCTTTTCATTTTACGTTTTTCATTTATGAAAAAAATAAAAAATTCATTGAATTCAATAATATATATAAATCCGATATCGTGAAAAATATTTTTTGTTATGCAAAAAAAAAAACAACCGTTACAACACTTGACAAAAATCATTATTATTATTTTAATTAAACGTGGCAGAAGAAAAAAAAAATTTCCAATTTACGTCCACGTTAACGCAGTACTTGTTTTTCATCCTAAAACAAATTTTCTTATTTTTTTTTTTTCAGAAGAAAGAAAGAAAGCGTCGAATTATTATTATTATCATCATCACCATCTACATAATAATAATAATAATAAAGCAGAAGAAATTTAAGAAGAGTGATAATAATAATAATATTCTTCATAAACCTTTTCAATCGATACGGGAAAAAAATTCGATGGAAGAAAAAAAAAAGAAAAGGAAACGAAAAAGGTAAAAAAACATTTGCTTAAATACGGTTCACTTATTTTAAATTTCAGGGCGCCAACTTTTCCTAAAAAAAAAAAAAAAAAAAAAAATTCCCCAAATCCAGGGCTTGGTGCCAAAAAAAAAAAAAAAAAAAAAAAAAAACGTTTTTGGAAATCTAAAAAATAATTATTTACATCGTTTTAATTAGAAAAAATTTAAAAAAACAAAAAAAGTCATAGAATAAAAAAAAAAAATCGTTCGTCGTGATCGTCATCGACGGTCGTTTATTTATTCTATGATTTTTATTTTAAAATGAATATTTTGTTTGATAAAACAATCATAACGAAAAAAATTTTTTTTTTCTTATTGATTTATATCGACGATGATTTAAATAACGAACGTTACTGTGGGGGTGGGGGTGTTGGGAGGGGTGTAGGGTAGGGGGAATGAAGAAAAAAAATCGATCGATATTATGTAAGAAAGGAAAAAAAAAAAAAAACATGCAAATGGGAAACACGAAAAATAAGGGAAAATTATTATTTCGACTAAAGATTTTCGACTTGACCGGTGTTTTAATGTGTATAGAACCTCGGTTATTTTTAACAGATTGGTTGTCATGGTAACGAGATGACTCGGGAAATGGCTACTTGACCGTAACATTTTCCCTTTGCAATTCAAATTATTATCGCTTTCCTCTTCGTGGATTTCCGTTTGAAAATCGTAAGAAGAAAAAAAAATAAAAAAATAAAATGGGAAAATTCTATTTTTATTATTATTATTACTTCGATGATTTTTATTATTATTATTATTGCGTCTTAGAAAAATAATTAATTTACGCATATTTAAAAAAAAAAAAAAAAAAAAAAACGGATACGTAATTATATTCTAATTCCACGTTGTTTTTTTTAATGACGTCATGAAGTTTCCCCCGCCCCACTTTTTCAATATCGCATTCACAAGGAAAAAAAAAAAATTTACGTGTATTTTTTTATCGTGACAAATTAATCGAATTACCGGAAGTTCGTTTGTAAAACCGCCAAAAAAAAAAAAAAAATTAAGTTTAAAATTAACGTAACGACGATTAGTACTGTTCGATTTGATGACGAATGTTTTTTTTTTTTTTAATTTTTTTCGCGCGCTTTTTTTTAAAAACTTTTTTTTTTTTGTAACCGGACGTAACGGAAGTTGAAAAAATTACTAAAAAGCGACGTAAAATCGAAGAATAAACGAATCAATGTGAGAAATATTAATAATAATAATAATAATTTAATCATCACCGCTTATGAAAAATCGATAAAAATTATTTTTAAAAAAAATCTATTTCCGGTTTTTGTTTAATATTTATTTAAATAAGAAAAAAAGGAAACAACAACATTCGACAAAAAACAAAAAAAAAAAATTTTTTTTTAAATTTTTAAGTGTTTGAATGAAAAAGTAGTTTGAATATTAGCAGAAAAGGACTTCGCCGCATAGCTGAGGGTGGTCGAATGCCATCCCTCCTCCCCCTTTCCCTACCACCATTTCAACCCTTGCATACTGACTCCTTCTTCCCTTATTTCAACCTCTTCTTCCTCTTCTTTCTTCTTCTTCTTCTACTACTTCTCTTCTTCTCTCCTCTTATATTTCCCTTCATAATAACAAGAGGCTCTGCCGGACGCCTTGGCAATTTTCAACTTAGTTTCCCTCTTTCTCTCTCTCTCTCTCTCTCTCTCTCTCTTACTCTCTCTTTACTATTATTGATCTTACACACGTATGTGAATATGTATTTTTAAATTTTACTTTAAATTCATCAAACTCTCGCCATTTTTATTTTTTTTTTTTAAATTTTTTTTTCATATCTTTCCCTCTCTCTCCTCTCCTCCCCCACTTATCGATTTAATTTTTTTTCCTGCGTTTTCCCCCCTTCCCCTTCCCCTTCCATCTTCGAATCGGTAAATTTTTTAATTTAATAATTATGCGGTTTGAGTTTTGTAAAAATTTCACTTACCATACGACGACGACATTCGCGTGAAAACCTGTGACGTCACACACACACACACTCACATAACACATCAGTTAGTTAGGTAGGGGAAATTTCGAACGCGTTCGAACCGTTAAATTTAAAAAAAAAATTAAATTGTAACCTTTTCGTATATCGACTAAGTTTGTAAATTGGTTAAAAGTTAGGAAAATTAATTATATTACATAAAACCATGAATACTTTTAGCTTTTGTTAGTAGGAGCTTTTTTATTCGGACATGAGTTGACCATAGAGAGAAAGAAAGAGAGAGAGAGAGAGAGAGAGATGGAAAATTTGAAAAAAGAGTAAGAGAGTAATGGGGGGCAAATGAATATATAAGTAAGAGAAAGAAAGATGGAAAAAAAAGAAAACGTGAAAGAAGAAGAACGAGAGAGAGGGAAAGAGTAAAAGTGAGAGTAAGAGAGAGAGAGAGAGAGAGATATAGAGAGAGGAAGAGAGGAAGAGAGGAAGAGGAAGGGGAAGGAAAAGAAAATCAAATTTTCAAGGCGGCCATTTTGAATAGACTTAAAATCTTAAAATTAATATTCTACAATGTCAAAACGGACATTTTAAATATTAATAATAATAATAATAATAATGATAATTTTTCTTCTTCCTTTTTTTTTCTTTTCCTTCACGGTTCAGGTACGCGATTTATTTATTTATTTACTTTATTTTTATTAATTACAATTTAATAAATAATTTTTTTTTATTTGCTAACATACGATGGTAATAAAATAACAATAATAATAATAATAATAATAATAATAATAATATCATGTCGTGTAATTACTTTCGATTTCAGGTACCACCAGTTAATGATAACCGTTAAAAATGATGTTATTTTTATTGGACGGTACGAGGCCCCCCATCGCGAAAAAAAAAAAAAAAGAAAAAATAAATAGTTTTTTTTTTTTCTTTTTGTCCTTTTCCGAAACGGTTTATAAAACTTTTCTTCCCTCCCCTCCCCTCCTCCCCTTTTTTTCTTCTCTTCTATTAAACTATCAAAAGGAATTTGTCAGATTTTTCATTTTTGCTTTTTTTTCAAACGTTGGCAACAATGCGATTAAAAATTAATGAAATTAAAATTGTTTAAAGATGAAAATTTTATTTCCCCCCCCCCCCCGAATTATTATTATTATGAATTTTTACGTGAATTTTCGAAAAAAAAGAAAAAATAGCGATTCATAATAATAATAATAATAATAATAATAATAATAATAATAATAATAATAATAATAATAATGATAATGATAATAATGGGCGATAATTTTTTATTTATTTACGAGCGCGCAAAAGAAAAGAAAAAAATTTTTTCTTTTTTTTTTTCTTTATTTCTTTTTCTTAAATGAAAACTTTTGAAAAAGCGTTTAAGTTTTTCTTTTTTTTTTTTTTTTTTTTAGGAAAACTTTGTGAAAAGAAAACTTTTTTTTCCTCTCTCTCTCTCTCACTCACTCTCACTCTTACTCTCTCATAAGTAATAAATTTATTCTTTGAAAATATCGTATAATAATTTTTCTTTTTTTTTTTTTTTTTTTTTTTTCAATATTTGGCAATGCCGGTGATTACAATCAATTTAACAAATATGTTTCAGATAAGTATTCAAAATGGCGGGTGATATCAATCGTCAATCGTCGTTATATAAATAACGTTTATTTATTATAAAAAAAAAAAAGAAAAAAAAAAGTGAAAGATGATAAGGGCAAAAGAAAAATAGAATAATAGAAGAAGCATAGAAAATGTTAAATAAAAAAAAAAAAAAGAAGAAAAAGTGAGAGAGAAAGATGAAGGGCATGGTAAGGGATGCTGAAAATATAGAAGGTGAGGGAAAGTAGTTAATAGGGAAAGCACGTCACTATGAGATGAGGCCAAAGCTCTGTCCTGCGGGTGGCCTGCCGCTGGACGCAGGGCGAAGGAAATCTCCCTCCGTTCTCTCCTCCTCTACCACTCTCTCTCTCTTTCTCTCTTTCTCCTTTCCCTTTTCTTCCTCTTTCTCTCTCTCTCTTATTTCTTTCCTCGTTTCTCTTTCCCTTTTTAAAAAAAAAAAAACCCTCCAAACCCCTTACTGACTCTCCGGGGTAAAATCAATAGTTTCAAGTGAAATTTAGGGATTCTACATTTTCTATCTATCCTCTTGCAAATTTTCTTTATTCAATATGGCCTCCTCGTTTTTTTTTTTTTTTTTGAATTTTACATACACGCACACGCATTTACATATATATATATAAATGCGTGGGAGAAACGAACGGACGCACGGACGCACGCACACACGCACGCATGCACGTATAAATATATATTAAAAATTAAAATTAAATCGCACACGCATATACGCACACACGCACACGCACGCACACACGTTCTATCTAGTAGTCTTTGTTTTCCTTTGATTTTTTTTATAAGCAAAATTGTTTCGCTTTTCCTTTTTCGTTTTGTTTTCTTTTTTTTTCTTTCGTAAACTGATTTATTTTCTCCATTTTTTCTTTTTTAATTAACAAAACAGAAAAGAAAATTTACCTAAAATAATATTTTCCATTCGAAAAATCTTTTTTTTAAAATTCGAACATAACCTTTTCTTTTTGGCGGGGTTAGAGAAAAAAAAAAATAATTCGAATTAATTATAAATATTTATTTACTCTATGAAAAAAAATTTTCAAAACAAAAATTATTTTTGATTGACGTCATCAGGTTTTAACCGTGCGTTCGTCCGCCATTTTTATTCGATTGTATCGATAAGTAGTTCGGGTAGTTCAATGTGCGAAATAATAATAAAAAATGAAAATGCGGGGATGTGGGGAGAGGGGAAACCCTAATATTCCTGTTTTAAAGGTTTTTGCGGAATGTGGTGGCCGTGAAAAGGAAAGGTAGCCTTGAAAATAAAAATCAGAAAAAAAAAAAAAGGACTCATTTGGGTAAATGGTAAAGAATCAAGGGCAAAAAGAGTGCGTCTGGGGTTTTCCCAAACATCCTTTCTCCCTTTTATAAAACCTTTGTCGGTTGGGTTTGGGTCAGTCTGAGTGTTTTGAGTCTCAAACACATAATAAAAGGTTTAATCTTCTGTTAGTTACATAAATGGGTCATTCGCGTGCCGCCTTGAAAAAAAAAAAAAAAAAGGAAAAAAGGAAAGAAAAAAAAAAAAAGTTAAAAAAAAAAAAAGTAAATCCAAATTAACAAAGAATAGGATCAAAATAAAAAAAAAAAAAGAAAAATGGGGGGAGGAGGGATGAGTTCGTTGGAAAAAGGTCTTGACCGGCTTCTCCTTTTCTTTATTTTTTTTTCTCATTCTTTCTTTCTTCTTCTTCCACGCTTTTTTTTACGAACCTTAAACTTTTTGTAATCATTTCCGGTTTTATTTCCTTTTTATTTTTATTATTGTTTTTTTTTTTTTTTTTGATATGTACGAACAGGTTCTTTTTTTTTCTTAAAAATTAAAACAGGTTTATTATTATTATTATTATTATTATTGACATGTGGCTCGTGCTTACCGGAAGTAAATTTTTTTTTGTTAGAATCATGAGGGAAAAAAATGGCGGGAAATTAAATGAAAAGCGAATTTTTTTTTATTAATTATCGCGCGTCAGAAATTCGACGAGGTATCGAAATTTAAATTTATCGTCACAACCGAATGAAAAGCGGAAAATTCGCGTTGTCTGATGCCACTGTACTTTTTCTTAAAATAAAAATCGTTCTGATTTTTTTTTTTTTTGTTTATCGATCCCTCGTGCCACGCTTTAATCGCGTCGTACATCTTTCGAGAAAATACGATTGCTACGATTTTTTATTTATTTATCAATTAAAGGTCATAAGGTCACGACGTTCAAAAAAAATCGTTTTTTTATTTATAATAATAATAATAATAATAATAATAATAATAATAATAATAATAATAATAATTTCGTTTTTTTTTGCGCTCGCGCACGTTTTTATAAGGCCAACTAATTTACATTCTAATCATATGTAATTCGAATTTTTTTGGGGGGAAGGCGGGAAATTCCAAAATTTTGAAAGCGAAAATTTCCCGCGTAAATTCTCATTGTTCTTTTTCGATTGCGAATGCCGATACGATCTCGAAAAAAAAAAAAAAAAAAACGGAAAAATCCCGGAATGAGTAATGATAAAAAACGATTTTCCTTTTCGAAGCAAACGAAATAACGGTAGTAATAATAATAATAATAATAAAAGACACACAACGGAAATGCTAATTAAATAAATATAAGGTATCGTCACGTAATTACGTTTATGTGACTTCCGGTAAAACTTTAAATCATCACCATCATCATCATTATTCATTACGGTTTTTCCAGAAAAAAAAAATTTGTTCTCTTCGTCTGTCATTCACCTTCAGTTTCAAAGATAAATAAAAAAACGCGGGAGAATTCGGGGAAATTTTTGTTTTTTTTTTTTTTTTGGCAGGTTTACCAACATTATACTCACTAGGAATTCCCTTTTGTTATTATTAAACAACGACAATCACGTATAAAATTGTGTTTACATGTTCACGAGCCTAAAATGACGTGGAATTAAAATTCCAATAGAATCGATTAGGAAAATTTTTTTTTTCTCCATCGAACCTGATTCCCTGCCACGTTCTTTCTTCTCTTATCTTTTTTTTTTTTTTTTTATTTAATTTTTTTTTTGTTGTACTTTTTCCGAAAGGGTACCGCAAAACGGAAAATTCGACTTCCGGTAATAAATCAACCTGCCATTGCCGGTTGGTTTTGAGGTGGCAGATCGCCTTTGATTTATGTTTATTCCGTGTCTGTGACAACTTTATTTCTTTTAACTACTCCGCACAACGAAAAATTTTTTTTTTCTTTTCTTTTTTTTTGTTCTTTTCCCTCTCCCTCCTCCCTCACCCTCCCTCCCTCCCTCCTTTTGCATTTCATTTATTTATTCGTAAACGGCCATTTTGTCTTTTTTCTTTTCGGCCACTTTAACTAATTTTTTTTACGATGATAATTTGTACGGCCGCCATTTTTCCACGCGTTTTCTGATTCTAAAAGAAAATGAATATTGGGAAAATATAAAAGAAAAAAATTAATAAGAAAAAGTCGTTGTCGAGTGAAAAAAAAAAAAAAAAAATGGCGGGGTTAAAAATTAGTGGGGCAGATGTAAGATGTTTATGAATCTAATGAGGATGAGATCGTAAGGCTGCTAGAGGGTTGTTGAATAAAGACCCTGACCTATCCGAAGTTTCTTGCAGTTGCTTCTCTCATGATTTCTTTAAACATATTTTCTTTGGTTTATCAGGGTCGAATCTTATTATTACAACAAAAAAATTATCGAGTCGTCGTCGTCGTCGTCGTCGTCTTCGCCTTTTTCTCCGTCCCTTCCCCCATCCCTCCCTCCCTACCTGCTACTCCCCTCATTCCTCCATTTGTCATTTTTATCATCATCATCATTATTGCTTCTTTTTTTTTTTGGTTGATTTCTTAACAAAGAGTAAATGATAATGATAACATAAACAGTCAGAAAAAATTTCATATATGATTGTTTATTATTTTTTCTTATCGTGACGTATTAATGCAGGGAATTTTTTTCCCTGAGGTTGGTACGAATTTTCCCTTTTTTTACCGCGTTAAATTATCCGCAGATTTAAATCATATGCGGTTATGCCGTTCAAAAGTAAAAAAAAAAAAAAAAAAAAATTTTTTATCTTCCTTTTTCTCTCCCTTCCTCCCCTTCCCCCCTCCCGTTTTAAAGTGATTAAAAGCTTTTCTTTTTTTTTCTTTTCATTTATGGGATAAAATCAAAAGAATCCTTTTAAAAAAGGAAAATATCCACGTCATTTAAAAGTTCATTCATTTAAAAAAAAAAAAAAAAAAACGGCCATTTTTATTTATTTATTTATTCATATCAAAAGAAAAGTTTTTTTTTTTTTTTTTTTCTAAATATTTCCAGTAAAAAAGGAAAACAAAAAAAAAAAAAAATTTTTTTCTTCCGGTAAGACACCTAGTTACGCTCCGGTATTCTCATCTCATTCAAAAGAAGGTTCATCTGAAAAAGGTTTTCAAGAAAAAAAAAAAAAAAAAAAGTTTTTGTACTTTTCATTTCGTTTTTCCAAAAGTAAATAATTCCGCTTATTATTAAGTAACGAGTAAATGTAATCATTTAATTTTTTTTCTTTTTTCGTTTCGCGCGTTTCCATCCCCTCCCCACTTTTATTCTTTTTTATCTTTTTTTTTCGAGGGTGAGTTCGTGTCGTTACGGTTGGTAGAGGAGCGGGAAGGAAGGGGATGAGGGGGGGTAGGATTTCGGTTTACGAGAATTTCTGTGAAACTTTTTTTTTTTTTTTTTTTACTATATGTTCATTGTTTGTTTTAATTACATTGGTTTGTTCCTTCGCTGAATTCCGTTACACGTATTTTCTCTCTCTCTCTCTCTCTCTTTTTTCATCATCATCATCATTATTATCAGTTTATTTTATTTTTTTTCCCCCTTCTTTTGTTTCACGTGAATCTTTTAACAAACGAGAAAAAGAGCAACAGCAAAAAAAAAAAAAAACAAACGAAAGAATTTCCCGCCATTCCACCACCACCACCTCTTCGAAAGAGAGGAAGAGAGAGTGTGGGGAGGGAGGGGGAACCTCAAACGCTGACCGCAAATAATTTTATTCGTTTTACAAAAGTTTTCCACTCATTAATTAATTAATTAATGCTCATTAGCTTAGTATTCAACCGCGTACCTTATCTCATTTATCTGTTGTTTTACGTAATCCGCATAAAAAATCTTTTTATATTTTCCCTTTTTTACGTTTCGCCCCATTTTTCCCAAGCCCCCCCTCCCCCTCCCCATTTAATTAAATTATTTATATATATTTGCATCTTTCCAAAAAAAAAAAAAATTTAAATCTAACCTAACTTGGTTAAAAAATTTGTAAACTTTTGTTTTGTTTACCTCGTAGAATTTTCTTGTAATTTTAATAAGTGCACCCGAATAATAATAATAATAATAATAATGATTTTCTTTTACGCGATTCTTTTCATCCCTTACCTTCCTGATAAAAGGAATAAATTCAACCCCATTTATTGGGAATATTTAAACCCATGAAAACCGTTTGGATTTTTCCCTTTCCTTCCCTTCCCCCCTTTTTTTTTTAATTATTGCATTATTGATATGTGTAATTTTTACCTGAAACAGTTTAACTGAAACTATTATTTAACAGAAAAAGAGAGAGGGGGGGTTGGAGGTTGGGGGGAAAGGTGATGGATGCATTGTTAAAATTCAATACACTTGACTAACATTTGCATGCAATTAAAAGAGTGAATGTTTAGCATTTGGTTTATATTTCGTATGGGCTACATTTTTCTCAGATTCTCTCTATCCAGCTGAGATTTCTAGAAATTTCTTTTTACATATTGTTCCTTTATCTTCCTTTTAAACGCGTACTACCATACTTCTTTTATCAAATCCATTTAATGACGATGGTTGTTACATCTGCATTGATTTTATTTTAAAACAATTGATTTAAAATGGACGCCATGTTTGTTTTTTTTCCTTTTCCTCTAAAACGTTCGTTAAATGATTTTAATAAATAATAATAATGATGATGATGATTCTATCGTGTATGAAATGTACGATTGATATTCTTTTAATCTCAACAGATAAAAAAAAAATTTTTATTTTTTTTTTCTGTTCCCCATCGGAACAAACTTTTTTTTTTTTTTTTTTTCAAACGGTTATAATGCCCACGTGAGAATATCAGCCTCATTTTTTTTATTTTTTATTTTTTTTTATTTTCCTCACAGAAATTTTTCTACCTGCGATTGTGAAAGGACACCTGTTGCAGATATGATTAAGGAAACGATTTTCACATAACATACCATTCGAAACTTTTTCTTTTCTTTTCCTCTCCTTTCTTTTTCTTTCTTTATTTTTTATTTTTATTAAAAACGTTACGACGAGAGTTCATTTTTATATTTTTTTTTCTCAATCGTGTGAGAAATACTATGGCAAAAAGTTAAAAAAAAAAAAAAGGAAAAAATGAATAACGTAATAACGTGTTATTACGATTCGAAAGTTTTCTTTTTTTTTTTTTTTTTAATAATATTAACAAATTTTTTTTTATTTTTTCTTGGTTATCGAGTAACTTACGACGCCATTTTCTTTTTTTTTTAAATTTATTTTTAAAAAAAAAAATGTCTAAAAATAGTTACGCCCGTTAAATTTTCATTTAAAACAATAAACAAACGATCGTCCATTTTGTTTTTTATTTTACTCTTTTAACACGTGATCGTTTATCAAGATGGCGTAAAATTTCCCTGCTTTCTCTTTCCCCGTTCCGTTGGTACGAAGAAAAAATCTGACGTAATGTGACGTCATCGTCAAATATTTCATTTAACGGTTTTTTTTTTTTTATTGTTCCATACGTTCTCTCTATTCAAATTTTCGTTTTCTTTTTTTTTTTTTTAATTTTAATTCATTAAATTCCTTTAAATTATTATTATTATTATTATCAATTATTATTAGTATTATTATTATTATTATTAAAATGAGTTTTAAAAAAACGGCGATAGAAGTAATGAAAATTTAAAAAAGAATAAAATAAATTTGAATTCTTTTTCCCAATTGTTTTCGCGGCCCTATTTTTAAATAATAATAATGATTATTATTTAAAGTTTAAAAATAAATTTTCATTCGTTAAAAATTTTAAAAAGAAAAGAAAAAAAAATAAAGAAAATAAGTATTTAAAAAAAAAAAAAAAAAAAAAAAAAAAACGGTTTCGGTTCGTGTAACAAAACATTTATTTCCTTTTCGTCAATTTTGAATAGAAAAAAAATTTTTTTTTTGACGGTTTTTTTTTGTCTGTCTTTTTTTTTTCCTTTTAGTCTTTTTATGTATGACACTTTTTGTCTTTTTTCTTTTTTTTTTTTTTCAATTATTTATCTGATTGACACATACATTTTTTGTTTTATTTCACTTATTTTTCCAAGTATTTAACGTGGGATTAAAAAAAACTATTATTTTATGTATTTTTATTCGATTAAATTTACTTATTCTCTTTTCTCGTTTAAAGAATGATAATAATAATAACATAAACCATACAAAAAAAACATTTTTGATTAAAAGTTGCAAGTAATTAAAAAAAAATTAAACAAAGAGTAAGCTTTGATATAATTTTGTTTACGCCGTTAAAAAATGTAAACAATGGAATGACGTAATAATACCAAAATATCTAATTCCACGACGTTTTACCGCGCAAATTCCTTATTGTTCATTATATTTATGACAGTTAGGAGTTCGATAATTATATTTAAACGTTTTTATTTTATTTTGAGTTCGGTTATGCGATTATGTTTGTTATTTAAAGTGAATTCGTTGTGATGGTTTTAATATTATGCGGGAAAATAATCAAGAATTCATGTAAAAGGGAAAAAAAAGGGAAATGAACGCAAAAGTTGCAACTTGGAATAAAATAGCCTTGGCCGGAGTAATAATGGCGACTAAATATTATACATGAGGTTAAATATGAGGAGATAATTTGATGATTTATAATATGATAAATAATAATAGAAAAAATTTTAACCCAACAATGAAAACATGACTTGTTAGAGGTCATCAAGATGATGGCAGAATTTAATTTTTTAAATTAAATAAAATAAAAAAAGTAAAAGCTTTTGCTGAATAATAACAACAACCACAACAACAACTACAACTACAAACACAACATGAATTGATGATATGTATGCATTTGTTTGTTGGTTTGTTTCACATCAAACAAAACACACACTTTTTAAAAAATGAACACAAATAAAACCAGGTAAAGTTTAATTTTACTTTATATATGTTTAATTATAACAGAAGGTATTTCTTTTAGTTCATAAAACCAACAGGAACAACATAATAATAATAATAATAATTCAGTTAAAAATAGTTTTAAAATTGCCATTTATGTGTGTCGCATAATTAATTATTGCATCAGACAAAAAACTAAACTTATAAATTCTTTATCATAACATTTATTAAATTAACATTTATGGTATGTATAGTTAAGTAAATTATCAAATATTTTTCATAACATCTACTAAATTATCATAACTATCTGTACCGAAAGTATAAAGGAAAGAAAACAGCTTATGAAAAGAAGAACACACACATACACACACATAAGGGGAGAGAGAAAGAGAGAGATACAAATATATTTTAAATAAAATTTTATAAGAGACATTTAATTTTTCTAAATAAATATTAATGTTTATTTTCAGGGGGGTGGGGGGGGAAAGATGATAGACAAGGAAGGAAAATCATAAAGTAAATTCATGCATGTATATAAGTTAAGAGTAAAAATGAATGAATAGTCAATGAAATCCAACCATTTTCAAATGAATAGAAATATTGTATATGAATATGATATAAAATATACATGTGTATATCATAGAGAGAGAGAGAGAGAGAGAGATGTATATATAATGTATAAGTATATTTATATATATATAGAAAATTCAGTGTTTAAAAATTTTTGGACAAACACACAAACACACACAAGTGGAGTTCATCTGTAGGCAAAATTGCCAAGGACATCAAGTTTTTGAATATTTGAAAATTGATGGAAATTTTTTGAAAAAAAAAAAAAAAAAAAAGAAAACTTTTTGTTAAATGGTATATTGTAAGGTAAAAATCTAACGAAAAAGGTTTTTCTTAAAATTTAAAACGGTCGATTTTGGGTAAAATAATATAAATGACTCTAATGTACAAAGGAAATATAACCAAAATATACGCCATCTTAAAATAAAATGAATCTGACGGCCCTCCTGGTGGACTCCTCTTCTTCTTCTTCTTCTTCAAAAATCAACCCCTAGAACTTGATTCTCTCTCTCTCTCTCTCTATCTTTCTCTTTCACCACCACCGCTGCCGCCATTCTCCCCTTCCCACCGCTGACCACCGCATCGGTTATACCATGGTTAATATGCGAGTTTACTTTTCAGAGAGGAAAATAATATTAAACTTTGACTTTTGACTTTAAACTTTTCATTTTACAAATTTTAACAAAATTTTCTTATATATTTGCGTTTTGTTTTCGCCTGTTTAACTCTTTCCCTGATAATGATAATAATAATGATAAAACAAAACAAAACAACAGCAACAAAAACAAAATAATAATAATAATAAAATTATTATTTCCATACAATTTATTTATTTTATTTTATTTTTTTTTCATTTTTAATATTCAAATTTATTTCGTTTTAGAGTTGTTATAATAATAATAATAATAATAATAATAATAAAAAAGAGAGGGAAAAAAAATTAACATGAGTTTATAATAAAAGTTTGAAATTTATAAATTTGATAAAAACAATAATAATAAAAATTACGGGGGCAAAAAGGTACGAAAATAATAATAATAATTTTTAACACAAAAATATTAACAACAATTCAATTAATAATTTCAGGTTTAAGGTTTTTTTTTTTATTTATTAATTAATTAATAATTATTAATTTTTAAACAAATACTATGAATAAAAAACGTTACGTCATCAATACCAACATAATAAATTTTTTTTCGAAAACTGAAACGGAAATTTAAAAAAACAAAAAAGGTAATTATTATTATTATTATTGTGCATAACTTTTAATTTATTAATAATAATAATAATAATTAGTTTATGTATATTTTTATGCGCACACACAAATATATTAAGACAATTATAGGGATTTATTTAATGATGATGTCGTTCGTGGTAGCAGAATTTATAAAAGTTTTAAAATTTATAGAAATAATATTTAAAACTTTATACAAATTGAAGTTTAAACAAGTTAGTTAATAATAATAATAATAATATTGTTTCAAACGTTTTGTAACCAAGTTTTTAAATTTTATTAATTTACCATAAAATCCCAAATGAAAATGAGTGAATGAATGAATGAATGAATGAATGATGATGATGATGATGATGATAAACTTTATTAATATTTTTTTTTTTTGAGAAAAAGAAATGCATGCATGTGTGTATAGAGTAATAAGAAAGACGTGTAAGAAGAAAAAATATATATATATATATAAAGTTTTGTTTCTCCCCCATTAATTATATATATATATGAGTTTTTTTTTTTTTACATTTTCAGGTATAAAAATCCGGTAGAGGCGGAAACAAAATGATACAGATTTAAAACATTTAAGATTTTTTTTTTTCTCGGAAATGATAAAAATTTTGCTAACAGGTGCCTGAGGGGTGTTCTTTTTTTTTTTTTTTTTTAAATAATAATAATAATACTTGTTTTTACATCAAGTTATAACTTTAAAAAGCCGAAAAGTATAAGGGATGGAAAAAAAAAAAAAATTAAATGGAGGGTCGTTCAATTTAAGGGTTCGATTTGAACTCCGAACCACCAACGGTCAAAAACAAAAACAAAATTTTTTTCTAGAACGTTTCTTAAAGATGGACGTCACGAAGGTACTTTCAAACATGGCAGAATATTTTTTTTTTTTTTTTACTTATGTTAAATTAAAAGGAAAATTTTTGTTGTTGATGAAACAATGATGAGAGGATACAAAAGAGAAGATGGAGGAAGAAGATGGAAGAAGGATGAAGGAGGAGGGAAAATTTTTTTATTTTTACTATTAGTAAGCGAAAATTTTCACTCGATAAAAAAAAAATAAAAAAATTTTAAATTTAAAACGAGAGAGAGAGAGAGAGAAAAAGATCCGATTTTGGCTACTTTATATTCATTTTGCAATGTTTGAAAATTTCATTTGACTATTTTCTATCTCTCTCTCTCTCTCTCTCTCTCTCTCTCTCTCTCTCTCTCTCTCTCTCTCTCTCTCTCTCTCTCTCTCTCTCTCTCTCTCTCTCTCTCTCTCTCTCTCTCTCTCTCTCTCTCTCTCTCTCTCTCCCTCTCCCTCTCTCTCTTGTACACAAATGATATTATAAAAGAAAGTAATATAACCGCAGAAAATCGTCTTGAATTTGTGTAAAATTATTTTTTTTTACATTTAATTTTAATTTAAAAAAAAAAAAAACATGGCCGCCAGGTGAAATTTTCAACAACAAAAAAATTTCCGTTACAGTTTTAATTATACTACCAACTTAAAAAATTAAAAAACGGTTATTCGTAAACAAATTTTTTTACTCTATGGAATGCATTTCACGTACGAGAAAACTTTCCGTCGAAATTATTTAAAAAAAAAAAAGGAAATTTTATTTCCCGTCGTCTGCTATCGTATGGATTAAAAAATATGTTAAATTTTAATCGGAAATGAAATGATGACGTAAAAATAATGATGATGATGATAATTATTTTCCTTCAACTGGATAAAAGTAAAAAAATTTTCTTTTATTACGTAATGTCGACATTTTTTTTTCTTATTTTTATAAACGTATTAAATTGTTAATTTTTTTTTTTTTTTTTTTACAGTTGGTACCGATTGACGGTGGAAAAGGGAAATTTTTTAATGAAAATGAAAACGATGGAAAAGTAAAAAATAATGACATCATTTCCTTGATGACGTTTTCATCCATAATTTTCATCTATAACCTAATTCGTATTTTAAATTTGTCTAAATCATTCAAAAGGTAAAAAAACTTTTTATTCTTTTGGGAACGACAAAAACTAACACAAAAAAAAAAAAAATTTGAATTTCCGTCTTGTCATCATCATCATCATCATCATACGTTTAATTTTTTATCGTATCATTCACGCGAATTTGTTTCTTATGGGAGTTTGAGTTGTTGTTGTTGTTGGTTGGCAAAACTGCAATGACTTTAAAGACAATTTTATATTTTGACACACCTGCTTACGTTTTTTACTCCATTATTGCAAAAAATAAATAACGTTTTTCTTCCTCCTCTTCCTTCTCCTCCCTACCCCGCCCCCTCCCCATTTCCTTATCTATCCTACGTAAATTTATTCGTCTTGTTTCGATAATTTTTTTAATAAATAAATAAATCAATTATTATTGTATTCGTTTTGTTGCATTTATATGAAAGTAGTTGTGGTAGTTGTAGTTATAAGAAGGAAACACAAAAAGCACGAAAGCTATTAGCAGCTACCCTCTCCTTGAGGATTAGACTAATCCAGTTCTAAACCCCAAGGTTTTCAGCTTCATTATTTTTGTTATTTCCGCTTGGTTTTCGAGTTTCTCCTTGAAACGTTCATTGTCCTTTAATTGTGACCACTCACTGACCTAATGGATTCTTAGGAAATGGATAATAATCCTATACCAAAACTTATATCATTTTCGATTTGTATTTGATAATTACATTGCAAATTTTTTTTTTTTTTTTTTCATTTTTTTTTCTTTTTTTTCCTTATAAATCTCAAACTTTTTTTCTTTATTTTTTTTTCAGGAAAGTAATGATAATATAAATTAAAATATATATACAAACATGTATATAAATGAACAACAACAACAACAACAACAAACGGTGGTAAATGAAAGAAATCATCATCATCAACAACAACAACAACAACGTGTTTCCACACAATATTATTTAATATTTAATTTATTTAATGTAATAAGGGCGTAAGTTATTACGTAAACACAAAACGATGGCGCCTTTATTAAATGTATTTAAAAACGAGTCGTCGCATTTTAAAAAGAATAGGATGGCAGATGAAAAACGTAAGTGTTTATAGTTCTTTTTTTATTATTTTTTTAAAAAAAAAAGTCGAGTTTAAATTAATAAGACGACCGACGACGGCTGTGTGTGAATCAAGCAATAATTCCATGGAGTCTGAGATTTTTCTCCATCATGTTCCAGTGCCCTTGTCGTCGTCTGAGTAGTAGTAGTAGTAGTTAATGCATAAACCTAACAAACATTTATTAATCTACTACATTTTGTGTCGTGGTAGTAGTAGTAGTAGCCATCGAAAACTTTATTCCATCAATCCTTCCACACTTTTATTCATAGTACTCCATGTTGTTATTATTGTTTATGTTCCCAACATTCCCGAACGTATTGGGCGGCGGCATATAAACCGGGGGGGAAAAAAAGGTACGCCCACGTTAAAAGTCAAAAAAAAAAAAAACCACAAAAAGTTAGTTTAGCTGTCGAAAATTATTTTGCGGGGGTTTTAAATATTATGTATTTTTTTTAATCGAAGAATTCATTAATTATTAATTACGTCAATCAATTTTTTAACATGGCGGAGGAAAACATTCGTTAAAAAAATTTCTTCATCGCGAGCCGTTAGTTACAATTAGTTAGTAAATCAATTTTTCTATTTCCACGACGTCGAAAAAAAAAAAATATTTGTCGGTCGATTTAAAAACCACGTCCGTCATCGTCGTCGTCATCGTCGCCAAATAAATAATAATAATAATAATAATTTTTTATTCGATCACCGGGTCATATTCATTATAATAAACCCGGAATCTTTTTATTATTATTATTATTAACCGTACCTATCCGCCATGCACCGGATCTTTTGTTGTTGTTATTCTCCCAACTTAAAACAGGTAGATATTTATATAAAAAGGAAATTGTTAGCGGTTTCGGGCGACAAACTCCAAAAAAAAAAAAAGAAAGAGAAATCACATTTGAATATAATTAAAACGGTATATTTGAAAAAAAAAAAAAAAAAAAAAAAAAGAAAACCTTTTTTTTAAAGAAAAAATACCCAAACCTTTTTATTATTATTATTATTATTTATTTATTAATCCCTCGTTTTATTATTTGTCGTGTATACGAATTCGATGAACTTACTTCTTCCACGAAAGGTTTTCTTTTTTTTTTTTTTTATCAGGTCATTTTTATTTATTTTACTTTCTTTTTTTTTCGGGGGGGGGGGAGGGGTTTCACGGATTGAAAATGTTATTTATTTATCAATATTTAATTTCTAAATTTTTTTCCCGCGTTTTTTTGTTTTTTTTTCAAAAAACCCGCCAAAATTTTAACAAAAAATAATTAAAAATTAATTAATTTTTTTAATAGCATTCTTTTGTTTTTAAATATTTGGCGGCAAAGTTTTTAAATAAAAAAACGTTCGTGGCAACAGACAGAGAGACAGACGCAAAAAAAACCGTCAAATGATTAACGGTCGATTTTTCGCCATTTTGCACACATCGGTCACATTTTTTTTGTTATTAATTTTTTCTTTTATTTATTTTTTTTAGAAAACAAACGACAACGGCAAACGTGTTTGTTTTTGTTTCTGTTTTGTTTTACGTATCACACAATTTTCAAAAAAAAAAAATTCGTTTGTTATTAACGTAATTTTCGCCGTTCGAAACGTGACGTCATCAATCAATTTTAAAAAAGGTACTGACGGAATCAATCGAACTCCTTTTTTATAAGAAAAAAAAAAAAAAAAAAGGTAAAAGCTTCAGTTTCATTGCGGTGAATTAATAGTTGAAAACTATAAAAATTCGGTTAAGTTGTAGAATCTCAAGGTCTTAAACTCTGATCCTGTGTAGAACCTGATTTGGCTTGTACAACCATACAATCTATGGAAGAACAAAGGAGAGGAACACTTTCTTTAATCGATTTATTATTATTATTATTATTTACCCATATGACTTATTATTGTTTTAGTTTTCCCCGGTTAATAGTCGTCTTAGTCGTCTTAGACGTCTTGGTCTTCGTTCTATAAATTAATTAATTTGTGTTTGTTTCGTGTTTGTTCGTGTTTGTTCATAGTTTTTATAATCGTTCGAGTTTTTAATTTTTTAACAAAAAAAATTTTCGTCCGTTATTTTCGGTAGTTATTATTATTATTATTATTAAAAAAGTTTAAATTTTATGTGTACGTAAAGTGTTTTAGTAGTAGTAACAAACGGAGTGAAAAGTGAAAAAAAAAAAAAAAAGAAAAACTTTTAAGAAAACGACAAACAACAAACAACAACAACAATAACTCGCAGGGGGTAAGTTGTAACAAATTTTTACAAAATTTAACTTTACACATTTTGTATATACATAAATTTATACATCGATCTATCGATCGATTGATCGATAGATCGATATTCGATTGTTTTTAAATGATAAACGTTTCTTTGTAAAAAAAATTTTCTTCGAGCTTTACGCCATTTTGAAAAAATTAAATAATCGCATTACAAAAAAAGAAGGAAAAAAGAAAAATGAAATAATAATAATAAAAATCGATTTTTCGTTATGTTTTAACAAGTATGAAATTCGTTTGTTGTTTAAATTGTTGTTGTTGTTGTTTGTCTGATTGTATGATTCAGTGGCGTGCAAAGGTTTTCTTTCTTCTTATTCGGTTAATATTAATAACGAAAGCCGGTTTTTTTTTTTTTTTTTCATCACTTTTCCTTTCGTTTTTGTCTCGTTTCGAACGTTTTTCTCTTTCTTTCTTTTCGTTTTCATTTGTATCATCATCATTATTTTTTTTTCAATTAAATTCGCCTACTGTAATAATAATGATAATAATAATCCGGCATTAAAATAAAATAAAAAAAAAAAAATTTTTTTCGTGGTCAAATACTACAAGCATTTTCAAGGATAAGTAATTAAGTAATCGTGTGCTATCATTATCGAACTTAATTTTTTTTTATATTAAATTTATAATATTATAGTAAAAAAAAAAAAAAAAAAAAAAAAAAAAATTTATAAAATTACCGGTAACCGGTACTTGTTTGTTAAACAAAAAAAAATCGATCGATCGATGGTGGCGGTAATGTATCGAAAGGTATATATCATTTACCACAAGGTCATTTAACGATGTGTGCGTGCGCGTGAACAAGTGCGTAAGTATAAATATTATTATTTATTAATATTAAAAAAAAAAAAATTATTATTATTATTATTATTATCATTATTGGTTGTTATTGGTTGTTGCGTGTGTGTGTGTATGTTTCCTGTTTTGTGTATGTTTGTCTCTCTCGTTTGTTGTTCTCACTTGGTAGAATTGTTTGTGTGGCCGCGTCGTGTGACTGCGTGCCTGCGGTTAGTAAGTGTCGTCGGGTTATTAAAGCACCACAAAAAACCACGTGTCCATCATCGACGATAATAATAATAATGATAAATTTCTTTTTGTTAACGTTTGCTTTCGTTACGTGCAAATTTCAAGTGTCATCATTGTTTACGAGTTTATACGTATGACTGTGTATTCTAATGAAGTTTTACCCCTGGTAAATGATTTCAATAAGAAAATATCACTCTCTCTCTTTTTCTCTCTCTTTCTCTCTCTGTGTGTGTGTATTTCCCTTTCTCTCTCTCTCTCTGTGTGTGTATATCTCTTTCTCTCTCTCCCTTACTTTCTTTCTTCTCTTCCCCCTCCCCCTCTCTCTCTCTCTTGCTTTCTTTCTTTCTTTCCTCTCTCTCTTTTTCTCTCTTTCTTTCTTTTTTTCTTTCTTTATTCCCCCCCCTCTCTCTCTCTCTCTCTAATTGACTACATTTTTCTCTTATTAACTTTTTGTTTGAGTACCTTTTTCTTTTCCAATACTCCACCAACTTCATATCCAAACAAACAGACGACATTCCTGTCGAACTTTGCTTGCCTAGCGTTCGCGAACGCGATTTTTTCTCTATCTCTTTTTCTATTCTTTCCCTTCTTCTTCTTTTTTTTTCCTTTGCGTCGTATTTACTACGTTTTTTTTTTTCGTATAATGAAATTTTTTTATTAATTATTTATTTAAATAAAGAAGGAAAAAAAAGATGATGATGATGATGATGAAAAGGTTAATAATATTAATAATAATAATAATTATGGATTCGAATGTTTTCTCTTTATTTATATTATTATATTAAAAAAAAAAAAGAATGATGATGATGATGATGATAATATTAATAGTAATAAGGATAATAATGATTATGAAAAGGGGATGAAAACAAAACAAAAAAAAAAAAAAAAACGTTACTACCTTTACTTACCTTCATTAAAAAAAAAAAATAATAATAATAATATAAATAATAATAATAATAATAATAATAATAAACTTTAAAAAAAAAAAGGAAAAAAAATTTTCCCGGTTTTTTTTTTTTTTATCATCATTATTATTATTTATATTATTATTATCATTTCGTTGGGTATTTAATAACGAAGTGTACATGTATGTATATATATTTTATTAAATTACACACGTTCTCATGCGTTTTGTGTTGCGTATGTACGTAAACGAACGTCCGTGCATAATAATGATGATGATGATGATGATGAAATTGAAAAAAATATTTTATATAGTTCGATCGGAAAAATTCATGGCAATTTAACCTCTCGTGACGTCGTATATTTGCATACGCACGCACGCACATTCTCTCTCTCTCTCTCTCTCTCTTTCTTTCAAATGCAGGTGCAACTTTGATTTTGTCTTTTGTTTTGTATGTTTTGTTCTATTTTTACTGGCGTAAAATCCGGTCGAAGCTTTTGTGCTTAATCGTTGCCACCTCAGCCACCCTTTCTCGTATATAATATGAATAAACTTGAGAGGAGAAGTTAATGATGATAATAATAAATAACGTCGAACGTGTACGTAAAGATTACATAAGATGCGAGGAGAGGAGAGGGGAGGAAAGGAAGTGGACGATAACGAGAATTATTACGTCACAGTCGTGATTTTTAATTAAATTATTTTACGTGGGGTTACAACGTTCGATTGCGTACACGCACGCACGCACTCACGGCGTTCGGATGATGTTTTTTTTCCACGATGTGTGTGTGCGTGTGTGTGAGTCGGCCCCTATTTTCGCGACGTGACGAGAAGACGAATAAATTTTTTTTTTTTTTGTTTATTCGGTTCATTCAATCAATATTTAAAAAAAAAAAAAAATTTTCTGTCGGCTAAGGGTTATTTTTAAATTTTTCGAATCGAAATAATTTTTCCTTCTTTTTCTTCCCCCCCCCCGCCCACACCGCGTTCTCGTGTGTTTACCTAGGATGAAAACTCCACGCACGCGTTCGGATTATTTATGTTGTTTTCTGAATCCGTCAGAAAAATAAAATTGCATCGTCGTCATTTGTGTATGACGCATGAAAAAAGTTTTATTTTTTATTTTTTATTTTTTTTTTTGCGTACGAGAAATTTCGTCGCGTTAAAATAACAAAATTAGTTTTTTTTTCGGTTAAAATATTTATATATAACGAAGGATCGAATTTTAACGCCATTTTTTTTTTTGTTCGAAAGAAATAGAGAAAAAACAAAAGAATAAAAGAACATCATAAATTTATTTCGCAGACCAAAACGTTCGTTCGGCATCATTTATGCTCATTCGTCCGAAACGAAAAATTAGCAATATTTAGAACGTTATAAACAATTCTTGTTAAAATGGAAGAAAAAAATAAAAAACTCGGAAAAAGTTTTTGTTTTTTTTTTTTTTAAATAAAATAAATAATAAGAAAAAGAAAAAGTCATTCGTTTGATATTTTAAATTCTTTTTTCTCATTGGTTAATTCGAATACTACGTGATTCGTTGACGAACTGCTATTTAATACGTTATTATTTTAAATTTCAACAAATCCTTTCGCGCGATGTATTCGATATTAATTAATTAATAATTTTTTTAAGAACGTACGCCGTTCTCATAATCATCATCATTATCATCATCATCGATATCGTATCGTATCGTATCGTATCGTATCGATATCATTGACGGTCGAGAAACGATAAATTTTTTTATTATCGTTTTTTTTTTTTTTAATATCGTCGTCCGCGAAAGTTTCCGGTGACAAAAAAACTTATTATTATTATTATTATTATTATTATTATTATTATTGTTATTATTATTATTATTATTATTTAATTTAAATCAATTTTATTTTACGCATCCCTTTTCTCTCTCTCCCCTTCCTCTCTCTGTCTCTCTCTCTCTCTCTCTTTGTTTTTTTTTAAAGCAAAGGCGTTGTGGTCTCTTGTATTATCTTTTTTTTTTTTTTTAAAGTTCCCTTTAGTACTTTTTTTCCTCTCTCTCTCTCTCTTTTTCTCTTCATATATCTCCCTTGTTGAATATTTCCAATATATGAGAATCCCGGAAGGGAAACACAACAGGAGTAAATTCTAATGCATTGGGGTTGAAGAACGTAGAGATAGATAGATAGCGAGTGAGAGTGAGAGAGAGAGAGAGAGAAAAATTTGTTTTATCAAATTAAAAATGAAGAAGAATTACCCATAACTTATACGTGTAACCCTCTCTCTCACTCTCTCTTTCTCTTTCCTCCCCCCTTCTCTTCTTCTTTTACCACGTCTTCCCTTTTTTTTTTTTTTTTTTGTATATAAATATTGTTTGTCCGCTTCCTTTTTCTAATGCGATGAAGAAGTTTCCCCCAGAAAGTTACCCCATGGCAACTGACCAAAGCAAATATAAATTTATACATGGAGATGCACGTGGAGATTGATACGCATTTTTTTTTTTATATTCTTCTTTCCATTATTATTATTATTATTATTACTTTTTTACGCGCGTGTGTTGGTATCGAAAAATTTTGATTTCATTTCCGTTTCCCCTTCGCCCCCTCCCCTTTTTTTTGTGTCGAATTTAAATGGGAGAAAGTCAATGCCTGCATACATGGGATGGTACGCGCGCGAAAAAAATTCGCGTGAGTCGCGAGTCTTGTGCCACGTTTAAAAAAACTTTACTGTGGGGTTGTGGTAACGGTCGAAAGTTTTTATCACGGTCATTATCATCATCATACACGTCATTTTATATTTTTTTTTTTTTTAAATGCGAGACTTATTCGAAACGGGAAGTGCGAGAGGGTAGAAACGAGGGGGAGGGGGAGAAAAAGGGGGGGAATGAAAAACATTCGGGATTTATATATATGGCTTTTGTGTCGCCAATAATATTTTTTTTTTTTTAAAAAAAGTAAAAGATATGAATGAGATGAAGGATATGGTAAAGGAGAGGGTGGTGATGGTGGTGGTGGTAGAAACATGACCAAGGGTGGATTAGAAAGATTTTCAAGAGGGTACCAGGGGTAGGAACGGAAAGTTTACGGAAGGAGGAGGAGGATGAAGGGAACGGAAGCGGAAAAAGAAAGAAAGAACGAGATAACGATGGTAATAAATTTTACAATTTTTTTTTTTCTTTTTTTTTCTCTTCTCTTCTTCTCCATCTCTAAAATTATTATTTAAAATGCATTTGGTAAAAACTATATAGAATTTAAAGAATGAGAAAGAGAGAGAGAGAGAGAGGGAAAAAGACAAAAAGAGAAAGGAAGAGAGAGAAAGAGTAAAAATGGCCACTCGGGATGAAAATCGGGGTTGGTGAATGTGAGGAGGCAAATGATGAGGGGGAGAGGTAGGGAGAGGGGAGGGGAGGAAGTGGAAAAGAGGAAAGCGAGGGGAGAGGGATGAAAACAAGGGATGAACAGTTTTGGCACGATCGAAACGTCGTTAATTAATTAGCGGCCAACTCAAGTCATTCCATGTCGAAAGAAAACTTTTTCATTTTAGCCCTTTTTATTATTATTATTATTATTATTATTATCATTATCATTTTTTTTTTTCATCAAAATTTTTCGACGAGGAAACAGAAAAAAAAAAAAAAAAAAAAAGTATCCCTGATGACACGAACAGACAGACCACGACACGAAAAATACAAGATGGTGTCCGCGCGCGAAAATTTGAAAAAAAAATAACAAAAAAAAAAAAAAAAACGTTACAATTTTTTTTTTTTTTTTTTCACGCGTTAAAAGCACAAAAAAAATGTTGATGATGATGATGATAATGATAATGATAATAATAATAATAACCGTTCTTAATAATTTTTTTTTTCTATCTCTTTCCCTCCTCTCTCTCTCTCTCTCTCTCTCTCTGTCTTTCCAGAAATTATGAAAATTCTCTCTTGACACGTTAATTTTTTTTTTTTGATTTTTTTGAAATTTAAAAAAAAAAAAAAAAATTGGCGCGCTTTTTTTTTTTTTTTTTTTTTTGAAAAAAAAAAGAAAACAAAAAAAAATTTTTTTTAAAAGAAGGCTCTGAAAAAAAAAAATTAAGTTTTTTTTTTTTTTTTTTCGTAATAACTAATCAGATTGGAAATTTAAAAAAAAAAAAAAAAAAAAAAAAAAGGAAAAATGAAGAAAAAGCGGGGAAACGAGGGGGGGTTAGATGATTAATATCGCGTGTATTTAACTTGCGTGAAAACGTATTTAAAATAAAATACAAGAGTTTCCACGACGGGCAGTGGGGATGTTTGAATTGGTTGATGACGAGGGGGTTGGTTGGTTGGTTGGCTGACTGGCTAGAGGCAAGAGGGTTAACGCGGAAGGGGAGAGTGAGAGGGGTAGCAGAAGACGGTGAAGAAGAGAGAGGGGAGGAGAGCGAGTGAGAGTGAGTGAGTGAGTGAGAGAGAGAGAACGAACGAGCGAGCGAGCGAGGAAGGGGAGGGGGTAAGAAGGAGGAGGAGGAAGAGGTGGTGGCGGAAAGGGGAAGAGTTACGAAGAGGGGAGGGGGTACATGTACGCACAAGAAGCTGGACCATAGCTAGCCTGTCCCTTCCCTCATTTTATACGTTACGATCGTTGTGAAATCTTTTAACTAAATTTTTTGCAAAATTTCACGTCAAAATTAAAACTGTTTTTTTTTTTTTTTCGTTTTTTGTTTTTTTTTTTTTTTTTTCGTTTCGTTTCGGTTTTTTATTTTTATTTTAAATAATTTAATTTAATTTAATTTAAGTTTAAGTTTTGTTCGATTTAAAAAAAAAAATTATTATTATTATTATTATCGTCATCATCGTCATCAATGACGTTTTCGAATATTTTCCCGTCGTAATAGCTAAACGAATCGTTGTTGTAAAAAAATTATTATTATTATTATTATAAATCGGACCGTTTTTCTAGAAAGTTCTTTTCCGTTTGACAAAAAATCCGGTTTTTTTTTGTGAATCGTAACGACGACGACAACAACAACAACATTAATAATAATAATAATAATAATCGTAGTAGTAGAGGACGGTGTTTTCCAAAGTCTTATTACAGGAAGTGATTTTCGGAAAAAGAAAACAATAATAATAATAATAATAATAAACCGGGAAAATAATTCGAATTTTTGTGATTAGTAATAATAATAATAATAATTTTTTAAGTTTTTTTTTGTTTTCGTTTGTTTTCGTTGTTTGTATTCGCGAACGTTTCGGCTTAACATTCGGACACTGTTTCGGACATTTTTATGGATTTTTTTTTTTTTTTGTTTTTAATTATTATTATTATCATTTGTTTTTTTTTTTTTTATTGAAAAAACATCATCATTATCGTGAATAACATCGATTCGTGCGTACGCATAGAAGACACATTAACAACAAGGTATGTTTGTTTGTTTTTTTTCTATCTCTCTCTCTCTCTCTCTCCTCTTGGGCCTTACGCCCCTCACGTTTTTCCTCCAACGAGTTCTCCCCTTCCCATCACTCTCATTATCAACGAAATGGAGAGAAAAATTTTAAATTTTTTTCGTCTCTATCCTCTTCCCTTCCTTCCCCCCCCGTATAAGGAACTGTTCGATATACGAATCGTATATATATATTTAAATCAGTTATGTGCGAATAATAATAATAATAATAATAATAATAATGACAAGGACACGACGGTGAAAAATATGAAAATGTGTGAGTGAAGTATTAAAAAAAAAAGAAAGAGAGAGAATAGAATGAGAGAGAAAGAGAGAAAAAAAAAGAAGAAATAAAACCGTTATTGGCATTCGGTAATGGTCACATTTTGAAAATTTCCGAAAACAAAATAGAATCGATTATAAAAGGTTTGACGCATGCGAATTTTCAACCTTTTTTCGAAAACGAGAAGAAAGTAGTGAGCGAGTGCGAGAGAGAGAGAGAGAGAAAGATGGTGAGGGTGGTAATAAGAGCGAAAGAGAAAGAAATAGAAAGTTGATAGGGAGAAAGAGAGAGAGAGTGTGTGTGTATAACGACGCAGGGGGAAAACTGGTAAAAATCAAAATAAACGAAAGAGAGAGAGAGAGATGGCGAGTCGCGGGACAGGAAATACGGAAATGTATATAAGTGCGACGAAGATGGAGAGAAAGAAAAAAAAAAAATTTAAAGTTAGGAAGATTCTTCTGGTCTTTGTCCGCTTTGCGTCTGTCCACTGCCCACTGCCTTCTACTATACACGCACACTTTTGACCTCCTGGCTTTATAGAATATATGTATATTTCTATTCTTTCATCTTTTCTTTTCTTAGTTTAGGAGGGAAAATTTGAATTTTGAAAAAAATGTTCAACGGCGCGAATGACGTAATACCGCGTAATAATTTTTAAATGAAAAAAAAAAAAAAATTAACGGACGACTAGTGTGCATATTGACGAAAACGTTCTCGAACGAATTCAAATTTTTTAAACGTAAAAAGATATACGCATGTAATTTGACGGGGGTGTGACGGACGTGTCAACTAAAAATTTTTTTTGATAAAGTTTTTTAAATTCATTATTATTTATTTACTCTATGACTTATTTCATTTCGTTTACACGATCCCCCCCCCCCGTATTGGTTGTTTTTTTTTTAATATAATAATTACGTGTAAGTAATTAAATGGTGGGGAGGTTAAAAAAAAAAAATTTTTTTTTGTCGGTTGGTAGACGTGGGTAGGTATCGTAAAAAAAGGGAAAATGTCCGAACGCGGCATAAAAATTAAAACGAGTGTTGTAAATGTTTTTTTTTTTTTTTCTCTTGTAATATGGCCGACAGTTTTGTACTTGGGTAATAAATGAAAATTTATGGCATTTAAAAAAAGATAAAAAAATTTGCAATTGTAAATCTTTCTTCTTCTTTCTTTTTCTTTTTTTTGGGGGGAAAATTGGAAAGTGACATGATAATAAAGTAAAAGAAAAGAAAGAAAAACCGCCCCGAATTTTTATTTATTTATTTTGGTTCGTTACTATTGATATGATTATTTTTTTTTTTTTATAAGGGGGTAAATTTTTTATTGCTCTCTATGACGCGCACTCACGCACGTACTAACGCACGCACACAAAAAATTCGGCTTAAAAAAAAGGTGAAATTTTTTTTTTTTTTTTTTGGAAAAAATAAAAGAAGCCGACACAATGGCACTGCCCCAGTTTTTTCTTTCTTTTTTCGAAAAAAAAAAAAAAAGTTTCTATTTATTATTATTATTATTATTATTATTATTATTATTATTATTATTTTTTTTTTTTTTTACGACTTTGTCAAAAAAAAGGAAAACGGTTTTTTTAATTTTCGACCATAGGAGGAAAACGTTTAAAAAAAAATTCAAAATGGCCGACGGTTTGTTTATTTATTTATTGCTTTAGTTTTTTTTTCCCTTCCTCCCGCCGGCGCGGGAAGTGCCGCCAACTTTTGAAAAAAAATTTCTTAAAAATATTTTTTTAAGTTTTTATGGGGGAAGGTAGGTCAGTGGTTTCTTATTTTTTCTTCTTCTTTCTCGTTAATTTGACGACAATCTTTTACGTTCGGAAGAGAAAAAAATGGCCAGTCACGTGCTTGTTTATCGTTTAAAAATTTTTCTTCTGCTTTTTTGTTTTTTTTTTTTTTAATATGGACAAAATTCGATTTTTGCTTTTTTTTTTTTTAATCATTCGCTTTTAATTGAAATTCGTTTAATTAGTCATTAATTCCTTTTTACCTCTTTAAAAAATAATGATAATAATAATAATTTATAGGTTCGAATCGAGGTACGTGAAAAAGGAGATGATGATGATGATGATGTGTAAAACAAAAAAAAAATTAAAAATCCATTTAATTTTTTTTTGATTGAAATTAAAGATTGAGATATAATTTTTCGTTTCGTTTCGTTTTCGGCCATTTTGAAAATATTCAATACTCATTTTAATTAATTAAAAATTTGAATATTATTATTATTATTATTTTAAATAATTTTCATAGTGTAAATGACAAAACATCGTGAATAAGTTTCGAATCAAATTTTCTCTCTTCTTACTCTATGACTCGCTGGCTCGCTCACTCACTCTTTTCGACAAGGCTGTGACATTGCCCGTGAAATAAATTTTCGCGGTTTTTTTTTTTTTGCTTGCTTGCTTGTTTGTTTGTTTGTTTTCCTCGAAAAAATTTGAATGGTGAGGACGGACGAGATGTTATTATTAACATTAACAGTAAGAGAAGAGTGATCAAAAACAAAAAATGGCGGAAATTTACAAAAAAATAAATAAATAAATAAAATGGAAAGAACAAGAGTCTGGAATAATTATACGAGGAACTGTTTGCTTGCTTGCGTAATTAAATAATTATTTATAAAGTAATTCGTGACCTTGAAAGTCGAAGTATCTCTCTCTTTTTCTCTCTCTCTCTCTCGCTCACATTTAGCCTAACCCTACGCGTAGAAGAAGGATAAAAAAATTACATTTATTGAAAAACCATTCTATATATTATTATTTGACCCTGAATTTTAGGCGCCAGGTTCAAAACTTGCCTTCAGTGTGTGTGCACGAGTAAAAAACTTTTTTTTGATTTCCAATTTGTTTGTTTTGTTTTTCTTTTCCTCCCCCCCCCAAAAAAAAAATGGCGGTGGTAAGGGTACGATAGGAAGTAGAAAAAAAAAACTTTTCTTAATTCCACGAGGAATTGAATGACCGGACTCGCGTTTTATGGAAAAAGAGAGAGAGAGAGAGATAGATAGAATGATTCATTTTATTTTTTTCCAAGAAATTTTTATATACGATTCTCAAACGCTTAATCATTTGCAATATTTAAAACAACGAGAAATGAATGATTCTAATGACACGTTTTTTTCCCTTTCTCTCTCTCTCTCTCTTTATTCATTATTCGCGATTTTCCCTTCCCCCGCGAATTCAACCGACACGAGTCGGCCCGCAAAAGATTTTCCGTTTTTTTTTTTTTTTTTTTTTTTTCAAATTTTGCGAGGGAAAAAACTTTCGACTTGTGCAAACAACAAACGACAAACTTTTTGTAGAAAGAGAGAGAGAGAGAGAGGGAAACAAACGCAAAACAATCGCAACGGTTATTTTTTTTTCGAAATCGAAATTCGTCAAATTTTAACTTGATTGTCGTCGTCGCATTGTTCGTGTTGTTGTATAGTCTTAAGTAAAAACGTTTAAACAACCGACAAATTAAAATGGCAAACAACAAACAAAACGAAACGAAAAAAAAAAATGAAATTACAATAATAAAAAATTATTTATTACTTTTCAGCAAAACGTCATAAATTATTTTTTAATGCGAAAAAAAAAAACGTCTAGGGTAAAACAAATAAAAAAAATTTTACTTTCGTCCGATTTGATTTTATAATATTATTATTATTATTATTATTATTATTATTATTATCATCAACGAAATTATTGAGTTTTGATTGGGAAAAATTCAAATATGGCGTCGAGTTTAAATTAATTACGTAACGGCGGGAAAATCACATCCATATATTTATTCCATGTTGTTGTTGTTGTTGTTGTGGTTGGGAATGAAAATTATTTTTGTTTTGAAAATTTGAATTTGTTTTGGCGCGAAAATTAATTGCCAACTTAAATTCCCCCCCCCCGAATTATTATCGCGTTCGATTCGAGTGTACACGTCGTGTGTGTGACTGACTGTGTGTGTGTGTGTGTGTGTGTGTGTGTGTGTTGAAAAAGTGTTAAAAAGCTATTAAAAGGAAATGAAGAAAGGAAAGAAAAAGGGAAGAAATGATAGAGAGAGAGAGAGAGAGAGAGAGAGAGAACAAGGAGAAAAAGAAAAAGAAAGAAAGAAAGAAAGAAGGAGAAAAAAAAAACGCCGGCGAGAAAATTTATTGGCTCTGTAATGGATTCTTTGTCCAGGAGTGTCTTTAGCCATCTAAATTATGGGTTACTTTACAACGTTGCCAAATGATGCGGTTAGAATTTTTTTTTTTTTTTTTCGTTTTCGTTTCGTTTTTTTTTTTTTTTTTTCTAACCGTCATCGTCGTCTTATTTCTTATTTTCTTATCCTTCATCCACGAAGAAATATTATTATTATTATTATTAATAATGAAAAATTTTCACTGGAATCGATTCATTCGATTATTTTTAACGTTTAAGAAAATTCTAGAACGAAAGTTTTTTCTCTCTCTCTCACACACACAACTTATTACCATTTTTGATTATTATTATTATTATCATTATCGTCGTCGACATAGTCGACGTGAACAACATCATCATTATCATCATCATTTTTTTTTTTTTCTTATGAATTTCGGTTGGTTAATATTAACAAGATTAAAAGTTGCCCTAGTCTATTATTATTATTATTATGGCCGTGTTGTAAAAAAGTTATTATTCGACTCAGGAATTTATTATCTTTATGATAAGGTTGTTTGTTGTTGTTGTTGTTTCTTAAAGGGGGAAGCAGGAGGTGGATAACTTTAAAAAAAAAAAAAGAAGAAGATGAAGAGAAGCAAATTTCTTAAGAACCTCAATTTTTTTTTTTAAATAACTACCATGTCGTCGTAGTCGTGGTTGTTGTTGTTTGTAACCTTTGCGTTTGTATGTAACTGTATGTTAGTCAGTTAAAACAAAACAATTTTTTTTTTTTTTGAAGACCAACAAACGTTTCCCACTTCCAGCCAAGGACGTCAACTAGTCATATTCTAAAAAAAAAGAAAAAGAAAAAGAAAAAAAAAAAGAATGTTTATATTATTATCATTATTATTAATTTTTTTAAATGTTATTGTTTGTTCGTTTGTTTGTTTGTTTGTTTGTTTGTCGATCGTAATTGTGGAATCAATATCCGAAATATTCAGGAAAAAAATGAAAAAGAAGTTTTGAAGATGATTTAATCATATGAATTTAATTTTTCTTAGAAATCAATTACGATGAGTAATGTTATGAATTGTTTGTAGTTGTACGGACAACAAACGATGATCTCTCACGCGAATGTTTCTCTCTCTCTCTCTCTTTCTCTCTTTTTACCACCGGAAAGTAAGAAGGAAAAAAAATCAAGTCTCGTAAAAAATAAAAAAAAGTTAACGGAAACAAAAAAAAAAAAAAAAAAAAAGAAAACAAACGCCGCGTCCTAACCTATATTAAAGAACAAACGAGTGACCCATTTGAGTGAGAAAGAGACATGACTTTGGTTTTTTTCTTCTCTCTCTCTTTCTCTCTTTTCTCGAAGAAGAAAATTTTACCACATTTTTTTTTTACCGGTCGATCATCATTATTTTAATTCGTCGCCGCCATTTTTTTTCCGGGTTAAAAAAAAAATAATTTTTTTATTGTTGTTATTGTTGCAGAATTGTCTTGGAAGAAAAGTTGTTGTCGTGACACCAGCATGGGCAAAATTGACATCGAGTACGACGCCATCGTTATCATCGACCATCGTTTGTTGAAAGAACCAATTGTTGATGAACACCACATGTCGACGATGATGACATTTTCTAATGAATGAACAAAAACAAAAAATGTGACAATAGATCAGATAAGTTTTTCCGTTTTTGTTTTGGTTGTTTATATTGGATACATGACAACAAAAAAAAAAAAGAATTTTTTGTTTAAAAAGAAAAATTATTAGAGTCTAAAAAAAAGATTTTAAAAAAAAAAAGAAAAGGAAATTGTCGTTAAGAAAAAAATTTTTTTCCAAGAAGACAAAAACAAACACACGCAACAAACGAAAAGAAAAAAGAAAATTAAAAAGTAAAAAGAAGAAAATGCGTTCGGATTGTTTTAATTTAAATTCAAGAATATTATGACAACCTCATACGAATGATGGCATTACAAGAGTCAAATGACAACAGTCGTACGGGACATCATTGCAGAGATTGCGGATTGTTTTTCGAAAGTTCAAAATCATTGGAAGTTCATTTGCAATATCACAAGGAAAATTTATTGACAAAGTGGGCGAATCAAGCCAATGCCGCAGCGGCAGCAGCTGCGGCTGCAGCGGCGGCGACGACGACGACGACGATCGATTCGTCAAGAACGGATTCGGAAAACAATAATGTCAAATCGAGACGAGAATTTCATAATTTAGTGGCAGCTCCCGCTGATTCGACCGATATGAAACCCGTTTTGCCAACGGGACCGGGTAGACCGAGCTCAAATTCAAGTTACCCCCCGACAAGCAGCCCGTTTACTCATCCTCACACACCGACTAGTTATTCTAGCGCACCGAGTCCATATCAAAACGATATCCAACGCTTTTCGCCTTCTAATAATCCGGGTCCGTCACCTTCGAGTACGTCTTTCGGGTATTCAAACGGTACGACCGAACCTTATCAGTTGCCATTTACTAATTATCCTAGTAATTTAAGATCACCGAGATCTCAACCTCCGTCGGTGGAACCGTCGTCGCAACAACCGTTTTTTGCCGAACCCTCACAAGAACCTTATTTAATGGGAGGGGGAGGAGGAGGAGGAGCAGGAGTAGGAGCGAACAATGATTTTCCACCCAGAATTCCTGGCCAAAGATCAAATTCACCAAGTTCTTCGTCCGCGTTTCGTTTTAACATGATCAATAAGAATTGTTATCCGCTTGATAAAAACGGTGTTAGTTCTTCGTCGCCAAATAGTTTTCGACCACAGTCGCCATTTCAGTGCGAGAAATGCGGTTTTATATGCGATTCGGCATCGACGCTGAGCGATCACGTGAAAACGGTTCACGCGCCCTCCCCAATGGTTTACAATCACGGATCGAGCGCGTTTCAACCCTCGGAAACGTTTTTCAGACCCGAAGCCGTCAAACAAGAAGTCATTCAAGATTCTCCAGATATTCTGGATTTGGATTCGCAGCAAAAAGTATTTCGATCTCCAGAAGAAGATTCGGCGGGACCGCCGACGCCGGTTTCGAATCCTCATTCGGTTTCCGCAATGCTCACACCTTGGTCCAACAGCGTGAAACCTCAATATCCTCCACCTCAGCAGCCTTATTTGGTATCATCGACCAATCCTCCGCAGAATTATCCACCGCAAAATGGGCCACTGCCGAGTGCTAATTTTCAACCGAGGAATTTCCCATCGGAAGCCTTTCCTCAACAGTCGAATGTTCCTAATCAAAGTATTAATAATAACCAAATTCCTAATTCTGCTAGTCCTAAGCTAACAAATCCTAATAATTCATTACCTCATTCCGGTATGAGTGCTACAAAGGGTGATTCGTGGAAGTCAAACGAAGCTAGGAGACCGAAGACTTATAATTGTTCCGCTTGTAATAAATGGTTTACGAGTAGTGGACACTTGAAAAGGCATTACAACACGACGTTACATAAGAATGCGGTTAAACAAAGTGGTCAACCCGATCCGGCAACGTTGCCAATAAGCAGTCATCACCATCCGAATCGGGATCCGAATTACATTCACAGTTCAAAAACGCCCGCTGGAATGTCGAATCCACCGCCGAATTTGTCCGGCGTGACGAAGGCGAAAAAAGCCAAATCCATATCTCCACAGGGTGAAGCCAACACTCCGAGTCCGGCTTTGAGCAACGCGAACGAAGGGGATTCGTCAAGGAGCAACGACAACATTTACGATAGAATGTACGATAGGAACGGATCGGTGCCGAACGGGACGTACGATCGTCCCGTTCAACACGGATTCGGTGGCGCAGCCGGATTCGACATGATACAAACAAGTCAAACATCGGCTTTCGACAGAACGACTCCCGGAAGCGGATCGACGGCTTTCACAGACCAGAGAACGCCACCACAGAATTTCGATCAGAGATCGACGCCGCAAAGTTTCGATCAGCGGCCAACACAGAATTTCGACGGGCGGTCGACCGATTTTGATAACCGAACTCAAAACGGTTATACAATACAAGATTTGAACCGTCCAGCATCCAATTCGGATCTTCCCGTAACCCAAAATTACGAATATTATCGATACGATAGACTACCTCTACATAATCAACAAAATAGTACAAATCAAGTTTCTGCCCAGTCCCCAAACTTCCAGGCAGGTCCCTCGGTCTCCCCCTCGGGGGGCCTGCCTATCTGCCCCCCTTTGCACCCTTCCCTTCGTACCCCGAACCATATGAACACATTCATGGGGGAGAACATTTTGATGGTCCCAGCAAGCGAGGTGCCCTCCCAGCCACAAGACCAGCATATTACCCCTCAATATATCAACAGCCCTATAATTATTGGTAATACGGCGTTACATCAAAACGCTCCGCTCCCGAGTTTTTCAAATTTTCAAACGTCAATTTTCCAACAGAACAATTTTACTAACAATACATCACCGTTCGACAAAGGTTACTACTCGCCAAATTCATCCTGCCAGGTATTCACGTACATAAAATCAGATTTAACGGACAACACGGTGAAAACCGTTTACGCTCAAGATTTCATAGAGGATGAAATCAATGGGAAATCAGACGGGAGTGAGAAAAACACTGATTTTTTCTCATCCGATCGGAGGCACATGGAATTGCTCAACATCAAAATGGAATTGGACGATTTAAGCGATAATTCGGATAATTCGCAAATCCCACCGATGAGCCCGATTGAATTTCCAACGTCAACGAATTTGGAACTTTCGGAACCGGCGGTCATGAAAAAGATGAAAAAGAAAAAATCAACGAAGAGGAAATCGGAGGAATCATCGAACGTCGTGACGTCGACGGGAAGTCCTCAACCCGCGGCGAAAAAAGCCGTTATTAAATGCGAGGAATGCGACAAGTATTTCAACCGGATATGCTACCTCACGCAGCACAACAAGAGTTTTCACAGCGGCGAAAAACCCTTCAAATGCGATCGCTGCGGAAAACGTTTTCATTCGGAAATACGCGCGAGAGATCATTCTAAAAAACATGGCGGAGAAAAACCCTACAAATGCGAAATATGTCCGAAATCATTTAATCACAAAACGGATCTCCGCCGACATTTGTGCTTACACTCCGGAGAGAAACCATACGCGTGCCAACATTGCGGCAAAGGCTTCATACGTAAGGATCACATGCTCAAACACGTTGGCACACATAAAAACGGTAAAAGAAAATTTATGAACAAGGTGATTGATGATTTACTCGTAGCCAAAAATAAAATAGAAACGAAATGAATATAAATTTTATTCATAATAATAATAATAATAATAATAATAATAAAATTTTAAAAAAAAAGAAAAAGAAAAAAAAAAGGAAAAAATGATTTCGAAAAAATTATATAAAAAAAAAAAAAAAAAAAATTAAAACGAGTAGATTTCATAGAATAATAAAACAAAACAAAAAAAAACAAATCCAATTCGAAAATTATATATGATGATTAAATAATAATAATAATAATAATGATAAAAAATAACAGGAAAAAAAAATTTTTATACTCTATGACAAACAATAACAAAATTCCTTTTATTATTATTATCGTGTGTATTTATATTAAATTTAAAGTCGTGTGTAATACCGTGTGTCGATTTGTTTTTATTATTATTATTATTATTATTATTATTATTATTATTATTATTATTATTATTATTGATTCTATCAATCATTCGAAATTGATTAATTGTTTTATTATCATTATTATTAATTCGATGCAAAGAAATTTTTTGTTCGTTTTTTTTTCTCTCGCATGCAATAAGGTAATAACTGACGAGGAAAACGGTTGCGGACGTGACGTAATAGTGACGTAATAAGCAACGTGTCATTAATTAATTAGTATCGCGATCTGACGACGACAGCGAGTACTAAACTTATAGGCATTACTATTATTATTATGATAAATACTGTGACTAAACAACTCCACACCACGAAAGGCATTATAGTATACATACATATTATATATTAAGGTAATTTTTTTTTATATATAAAGGGGGGGGGGTGGGGAGGGGAGGGAAAACCGTTAAATTTGTTTATGTTTATATATATATATAAATAAATGATTAAAAAGGCATTCATACATTCACTATGTACGTACGTACGTGTACTACGTCGTTTATGTTTAAACAAAACTTTTTATTATTAATTACGTTTGTTCCTTACTTACGTTTGTTTGTTCGTTTGTTTTCGCTCTTTCTCTCTCTCTCTTTTTTTTATACATATATTTTTATACATTCGTACAGAAATAAATAAATAATAAATAAACACTAGTACGGGAAAAGCTCAAAATATAAAATAGTTTATATATAATATTTTTCAAAAAATAAAAAAATAAAAAAGAGACGGAAAAAAAATAGTTTAATAATAATTAATAAATAAATAAATAATTAATAAATAAAAAATGGTTATATTTTATTATCATTATCATTAATAATGTAATAAGCAATAAGCAAACGTATCGTTGACAAATAAAAAAATAAATAAATAAATACATATTAAAACGTATACGTATACATATATGGAAACGACACTAGCGCGCTCTCGTTTAATTACTTTTGCGTGAAATATATCTATGTATATTTTTGGCGGGTAATTCGAAAAATGTGACGTCACCACCAGAAAATGTATGTATACGTATACGCGTATAAATATGTATGTATATAATAATAATAATAATAATAATATTACGTAAAAAAAAAATACATTTCGGCGGTTGATATTGTTTTCGATATATGAGTTTGTTGTTTGTTTGTCCGTTTGTTCGTTCGTTCGTTTGTTTGTTTTTATACATATGTAATTTTTTTTTTTAAATATTTTTTTCGAATGATTATTATCATTATCATTATTATTATTATTCATTTTTTTTTAAATAAACAAAAAATATATATATATTTTAAATGCAACACGTTCATAGATTTATATACATATGAAATAAATATATATATAAATAAATAATATGATGATAATAATAATGATGATGATGATGATGATATTTTATGTACAAAAAAAAAAGACGATAAATAAAACGGTTAAATACAGTTTTTTTTTTTTTTTTTAATTAATTAATTAATTACAGAGAAATAAATAAATAATTATCTGTTACGTATGACAATTGCGCATTTACAATAATAAATAAATAAATTAATTATTATTATTATTATTATTAATTAAATTATTGTTTGTTCGTTCGTTCGTTCTTTTGTTTTTATTTTCCCCCTCCCCCTTTTTGTTCCTTTTTTTTATTTTTATATAAACTTTTATAAACTTTTTAAATTTTTATATAAATAAACGTTTTTTTTTTTTTTTTTTTACTTTACATAGGTTATTTATAATAATTTCAACGATGATAATAATAATAATAATTGTCACGTGTCAACCAAATGATTTTGTTATTATGTTTTTGTTTTTTGCGCGCGAATTAATTCGTCGTTGTGATTAAATTCATCGGGGGTATATTGTTTTTTTTAAACATTTGTTTTATTATTATTATTATTATCATTATTATTATTATTATTATTAGTTTAATTATTTCATTTCGTTTTTAAATAAAAAAAAAATTTATTTCGTATTGTTTTTAATATTTTTTTTTATTAAATGATGATAACGCATATCTTGAACGATGCAATTGTTTGTTAATTTTAATTTTAATTTTTTTTTTTTTAAATAATAATAATAATAATAATTAAATGTAAGCAAAAACTGTGACGACCAGATTTGGTTAGAAAGAAAGAAAAAAAGAAAAACATGAAAATTTACATTTTTTTTTTTTTAGTGTAAATGTATTATCATTATTATTTTCAAAACAACGTATCGAGAGATTAAAATTAAAAAAAAAAAAATTGTATTATTATTATTATTATTATTATTATTAATTAATATTATTTAAAATAAATTTTTTTTTTTTTTTAATAATGTAAAAGCAAAAAAGAAAAACAATTAATAATAATATTAATAATAATAATAAATATTTTATATTAAAAAAAAAAAAAAAAAAAAGAAAAAAAAACGCGGATAATGTTATTATTATTATTATTATTAATATTTTTTTTTTACTACCTTTCGAATCTTTTTTTTTTATTATTATTATCAATATTATTAATTAATGTTATTTAAGTATTAATAATAAAGACTTTTTTTTTATATATATATATATATTTTTAAAAAAATCTTTTTTTTTTAACTCTATCTCTCTCTCTCTCTCTCTCTCTCTCTCTCTCTCTCTCTTTTTCTCTTAATTTAATATTATTATTATTATTATTATTATTATTACTGTAAATTAATTAATTAATTAATTATAATTTTGTTTTTTAATTGATTATTGACAAAATTATTATTATTATTATTATCATTATTATCATGATCATTATTATTATTATTGTAAAAAGTAATTAAAAAAAAAAATAAAATAAAAATGATGATTTTGGCATAAAAATATTAAATTGTTTTGATTCTTTCTTTTTTCTTTTTTTACTTATTCCACAATTTGTATTGGAAGGCGGTGGTGGCGGTGAAAATTCAAATAATTTGCCGCCAAAAAAAAAAAAAAGAAAAATTCAAATGAAAATAAGCGAAGATAAATTGATGGTGTCCGTTGGAAAAATGAGGAAGGGGACATTTTTTAATGAAAAAAATCGGGTAATTAGTTATTGATTTTTACCGGAAGTGTGTGATTGTTTCCTTACGTTTTCTACTCATTAAAGAAGGCCTCCTTTATTATTTACGTTTATGACTCATGTGAACGAACAATGATTGGGAAACGGAAAACGAAAAATGATTGAAAAATTGTTATTTTTTTGTGTGTCAAAAATTAACTCGCAGGTATTTTTATTTTATTATTAATAATAATAATAATAATAATAATATTGTTATCTTTTCTTATCGCGAAGTTATTTCGTTATTTTTGTTTCCCCTCCCCCCCCAAAATGATTTTCACCGAAACGATTTTTTTTCGTATTTTGGAGAAAAAAAAAGAAAATTACGAAAACGACATATAAAATGCTTCTTTCTAACTAATAATTTGTTTAGTTTCTAACTTTTTTTTTTTGCCTTTTTTCCATCGTGAATAATAATAATAATAATAATAATAATAATAATAATAATCCGACATTTTCAGTTTCATGCCGAAGGCGTATTAAATCACATGTTTTTTCTAAGAAAATAATAAATAAATTTTAATTTTTTATTATTATCATCATCATCGTCGTCGCGGCGGTGGCGGCACGAGAAGGAGGAGGAGGGCGGGGATTTACTCACCAAATATCTCAGAATTATTATTATATACAATTATTATCATTATCATTATACATTTTATTTAAAATAATTTTTTTTAATAACAAGTTCATTCATTCATTCATTTTATTTTTTTATTTTCACGGAAAGAAAAAATTAGTCGGCTTATTATTATTATTATCAACGAATACATTTTCGGGGGAGGGAGGGGGTAGGGGAGAATGAAATAACGACGATGCCACGTTCGAAAATAATAATAATAATTGAAACTTTTTTTTTTTAATGAGAGGAAACAAGGTGGAAAAGAAGTGGGGAGGGAGAGGAAGGGGTTAAAGAGAGAAAAACGTTAACGAAAAACAAAATTAAATGCCAACGGGTAAATAGAAAAGGAAAAAAAGTGTCAATAGCATCGTCGTCGTCGTCGTACGATGATAAAACTTTCAGGCATTATATTTATATATACACGGTTAATATTAATTTTCTTTAACAATCCGCGCGCCGTGTTGAAATTTTATTTTTCCCTTGAGCGTCGGCCATTTTTACTTTTTTTTTTTAAATAGATTAAAAATGCCAAAAAAACGTTAAAACCTTTTTTTCCTTTCTTTATTATTAGTTTTTTTTTTTTTTTCAATCTTAAAACGTTCGCTCTTTCGTTTACGTATGCAGATAAACAAGGACAAACTATAATGACGACATTCCCTATGGTAAAAACAAAATTGAATGAAAATGAAGGGAGGGAGGGAAGGAGAGAATCCATTTTAATAAAAACCTGATAAACCTGACACGGGGGAATCCGTTTTTGCCACATATTTACGCAAAACGTGATTCATCGTCCGCATATTTCATAATAATAATGTTAATAATGATAATCATTATCATTATTATCATTATTATTATTATTATTTTTATCGACATCATAATACCTTTCGCCGTCGTCGTCGTCGTCGTCATCGACTCCATCATCACCATCACCATCATCATCATCATTATCACCGTAATATCGTTTTTAAATCGAAACCAATAATCAATGATGAACATAATAATAATAATAAATCGATATTATTATTATTATTATTATTAGTACTCACATAACGTGGTTTTATATGTATATATATATATATATATATAAAATTAATTAACCCTTTCCGTTTACCGTGAAAAATTGCAAAAAAAATTTAATTTTTTCTTCTTATTTTATTATTATTATTATCATCATCATAATCATCATCATCATCATCATCATCATTATTATTTTTCTAATAAGTTTTAAAAACGATATTAGTAATAACGATGATGATGATGATGATGATGATGATAATTGAAAAAGAAAATTTTTAAAGGGAAATGATTGATCGATGGATCGATCCATCGATCGATTTATCGATATATCGATCTCTCCCCTCAATCGATTCCGATTAAAAAATTAATTTAATGATTACGGATGGGGGGAAAACCAAAATTGGCGCCATTTTTTTCTCCATTGTTATTAAGTCGTTCGTGTTCGAAACGTCATCATTCATTCATTCATTCATTCATTCGCTTTTTTTCTCAGCAGTTAATAATTCGTTGTAGTTTGCAAAATTAAGCAACTGTATAAAAAAAACGTACGCACGCACTCACTCACGCACCTTTCATGCGACGTCGTTATTAATTAATTAGTAAATGGAAAAATTTAAATAAAAGGAAAATTTCGCGGGGAAATCGCAGCATTCGTCTCGCGCACACTCTATGGTCGTAATACGAACTACTCGTCGTGTAAACGATAACCTCTATGGTTTTTTGAAACCTACCCGTTCGCGTCTTTGTTATTATAACGATTTTTTTTTTTTATATTCGCTAAAGGTAAGAATTCATTTTTAATAATAATAATAATAATAATAATAATGATGATGATGGAAAAAAGAAAAAGAAAAAAACAACAAACACACGTGTTAAGCGAATGTTTTTGGCAAAATGTTTCGCAGGATTCCCCTCGTAATTAAAAAAAAATAATAATAAAAATAAAAACGATAAAAAAGAAACACATAAAATTTCCGACATTTTTCTTTTTTTCGTTTTGTTAATGTCATAATAATAATAATAATAATAATAATAATAACAACAAAAATAATTCGATGATTTCAAACGGAAATCGATTAAAAACAAGAAGAAAAAATTTTTATGTATTGTCTTAAAATTAATACGTAATTAATAAATAATAATAATAATAATAACATGGTAAAAAAATGGCGGATTTTCACGGATTGGCATAATTAATAAACGATTATTAAAATATGAAAAGGATGACTAATTATCAAGAGAAAAGTTTTAACGAAAAAATTATTATTATTTTCTTTAATTATTTTTCGATTACTTTCCCGAATGACGTCATTTCGACTTGTTGCATTTTTTTCTTCAATAAACTATTTTTCGGTATAAAATGGCGGACGTTAAAGAAAAAACCAGCAGAAGAAATTAATTATTTTCATCAATTAGGTTTGAAAAATTTTTTAATTTGTTTTTTTGCCGTCAGGGGCGGGGGGGTAAGAAAATTGTTATTACGAACGTGAGTGTGTGTGTGCGTGCGAGTGAGAGAGAGAGAGAGTGATTGTTTATGTGTGTGTGTGTGTGAGAGAGAGAGAGAGAGAGAGAGAGAGAGGGAAATAAAAACAACAGTACCAATACTTAAAATACATCAAAAGAAAGAAATTTAAAAAAATATTTTGAAAAGTTTTTCTTTCATCGCAAAATAAAAAAAATAATAATAATAATAAGATAAAAGCAGAAGACAAAAAAATTAAGGGAGGAAGAAGAAGAAGAAAAAAAAGGCAAAAGAAAAAAAAAGTCTCATTTAATTCGAGGGTTGTGTCAGTGAAAGTAGGTCAAAGAAATAAAAATACTTACCCTTAACAACTTGTAAATACTTGACCGAAATGATCCTTTCGCATTGAATCTAAGAAATTTTTCTTAACCTTTTTTTTTCCTTTCTCTCTCTCTCTCTTTCTCTTTTTCCTTCTCCTTCTCTCTCTCTCTTTCTTCCTCTCCTTCTTTCTTTTTTTTTCCTTTTTGTTTGGTTTTCTTCCGACAAATTAATCGTTTTCCCTTTTTTTTTTTTTAACCGACGGGATAAAACTTTTTCTTTAATTGTCACATCCATCTCCCTTTTTTTACATTGTTTTTGTTTTTGTCTGCTACCACGTGATTGTCTTCTTCCACTTTTTTTTTTTAAATTTTTCTTTTTTTCCTCAATTTTTACAATTATTTTCATCATCATCATTACTCTTGCATGATCTCATACATGAGATTCGCTTACCTCCTGAAAAAATAAATAATAATAATAATAATAATGATAATTTTTTTTTTTTTTTAAATCCTCCGGTTCTAATAAAATAATAATAATAATAATAATAATAATGATTACATACGTATGTTAAATATAAACGCGTAGGGAGAGAGAGAGAGAGATGAAACGTTTTTTTGTACCCTCGAGGTATTTTCAGGTATCGAAACTTTTTTTAAAATTTTTGTAAGGGTTGAAATTTTCGTTCCATTTAAATCAGATTGAAATAATCATCATCATCATCATCATCATCTGTGTGAGAGAATTTTTTTTTTTTTTTTTTTTTTTTCATCTTTCGGCAATCGGAACCTGAAATTTTTTTTTTCTTTTTTTCTTCATTTTTAGGTCAACCTTAAAAATTAAAATTAAAAAATCGATAAAATTAATTTTCTTATACCACGATATATATATATATATATATATATATTTACACGATGGTAATCGTTTTATTATTTTCTTCTGCCACGTTTAATTCCGATAATATTAAAATTTAATTTTTTTTTTTAATTTCTCTCTTTCTCTCTCTCTCAGTCTTCGTTTGTCGTTCGATCTTTTTCATTTACTCCACTCTCTCTCTCTCTCTCTTTCTCTCTCTTTTTTCTTTTACATTCTCATCCTTCTTCTTTTTTCTCCCCTGTATTAAAAAAAAAAAAAGAAAGCTCTTGATTTACTAAAAATCGTTTCATTTTTTTTTTTTTTTTAATTAAACTGAAATCCAATCTGCGTTATCATCTTATTAAACTCGAACAAGGGTGAGAGATTTTATAAAAAAAAAAAATTTTTTTTTCTTTTTTTTCACATGCAGCCCTTAACTTAACGATAGGTAGATGGATGGATAGATAGATAGATAGAGAGAGAGAGAGAGAGAAAATATATACGAGCGTAGATAGATAGAGAGAGAGAGAGAGAAGTAAATTAAATGTAAAATAAATTTTGGGTTTCGCTGCTATGTTTATCAAATTTTCGATTCCATTTTTTTTTTCCTTTCTCCTCCTCCTCCTCCTTCTTCTTCCTCTCCTTCTGCTTCTTCCTCTTCTTCTTTTTCATCTTATTCAAGAGTTTTAGGTTTTTCGCCAGGTGCTATAAATAACTTTCTCATGGATGAAGATAAAAAAAAAATAAAACCTTGAAAAAGTATGTGATTTTTTTTCATCTCTCTCTCTCTCTCTCTCTCTCTCTCTCTCTTTCTCTCTTTTCATGGAAATTTCCTTCCCCTTTATTATTATTATTATTATTGTTGTTGTTGTTATTTTTGTCTTCGTCGTTTTCCTCCCTTGTTTACTTTTTTTTTCCCATGTGTGAGAAGACTTCATGCAAAAAATGTTTTTTTTTTACTCATTCGAAGTTGGTTGGAAAACAAAACAGTAAATTTAGAAGAAGGAAAAAAAAGCAGAAGACGAAAAGACAAAAAAAAAAAAAAAAAAAGAAGAGAAAAGAAATTAGAGAGAAATAAAAGCGTTGATTGACCGAATGTAAAAAAAAACGTTACGACGAATGGATGGACGACGATGCTTAGAGAAAATGAAAAAGAAAAGCGAGAGAGAGAGAGAGAGGGGGGGGGGAGAGAGAGAGGGGGGGGAGAGAGAGAGAGAGAGAGAGAGTCGAAAATGATTCTAGAATATTCTCAAATCGAATATGAAGTATAAATTTAATAAATGTTTTGAATATTTTGTTGTAAAAAGCCAACAACTCCCATGGTAACCTTTTCTAAATCTGATATGAATTTTTAGATAAAAGAAAAACGAAAAGAAAAAAAAGGAAAATATAAAATCTCCGGAGAGATGATCTTTTAGGATTCATCAGGGAAGTAGTAAGAGAAAAATTGATTTATTAAAAGTCAAAAAAGTAATATTGAAATTAGAAGAAAAGGAGATAAGAGAGAGAGAGAGAGAGAGAGGATAGTAGAAAACAAAGAGAAAGGTTTGGGTATGATAGGAAATACGGAGGAGTGGAAGGAAAGAAAAAGAAAAATAAGAATGTAGAAAAAGAGAGAGAAATATGAATAACAAAAAGAAAATTGAAAAATAAATATAAAAAAAAGAGAGAGTATGTAGCAGGGAGAGAGAGAGAGAGAGAGAGAGAGAGAGAGAGAGAAGATTCTGGAGAAAAAGGAAATGAAAGCAAGTTCGTCGTACGGACCCGAGTGTAAAATTTGGTTTCAAACGATGGACGAAGCATGCTTGAGTCATGTCAAATTAAATTTAAGCAATTCCAGCAGCTGCGAATTTGACGTAAAGCTCTTTGGACATCACTTTGCCGGACAATCTCTCCCCAAGTCCGGAGTGATCGATCGATGCCGCAAAAACCCTTTTCCTTTTTCTTCTTTCCCTTCCTCACCACCTACATCATTCCCCTTCTCCTTTCCCCTTTTCCCTTCTCCTCCTACCTCTTCTCTCCTTCATCTTCTTCATCTTCTTCTTCTTCCTTCATCTTTCTCCCCCCCTTTTTTTTCATATATTTCCTTTTCCTTCTCCCCGATCCTTTCCCTTTTCCCTTCCTCTTCATTCTTTTTTGAACTTTCTCTCTCGTCCAACTTTTCCAAACATTAGCATGCACTCTATCATTCTAAATTAACTTCAATGTATTTTATTTATAATAAGGTTTCCATTTGAGACTTCCCTTTTCTCTTCTTTTCTTTTATTTTTTTCGTAAATGAAAATGAAAATCATCCCCCCGCCTCCGCCCCCCTTATTGTTGTTTCTTTCTTTTTTCTTTTTCTTCTCCATAACCCTAAAATAATAATAATAATAATTTTTTTGAAATTTTAATATTTAAAATTAATAAAACTTTCGATAATCGTAAATTTTTTGTTTTTAAAATTCCAGGTACCTTTTTGATATCCAGAAAAAAAAAACAAAACCTGGAATAATTTTCTCTCCGAGTAATTAAATTTATTCACTCGCACTCTTTTTTTTTTTTTTTTAATTTAGTTTTACCGAAAAGAGAGAGAGAAAAGTTAGGAAAAAAGAAAATAAATAAATGTTTGTACGTATTTCACATGTCCATGTATGTATATGTACACGCGTACGTATTATAAATAAAACGTTCGTGGAAGGAGAAAAGAAAAAGTGGAGAGAGAGAGAGAGAGAGAGGGGAAAGGGAAACGGAGAAGCGAAGTTGAAAAGAATGGACGGACAAACGAACGGACGAAAGGAGAGAGGGAGGGAGTAGGAAATATAAAAAAGAAAAAGTTTTCATAAGAATGGACGGTCTAAATGCAAGGTCTAGGACACAGCCATCGGAGAACAATAGACGAAATAGTCTTTTTATATAATCCGTTTTCGGACGAGAGAAAGAACGGAAAAGTAAAATAAAATGAAAAAGGAGGAAAATGAAAAGTGGCGGAGAAAAGCGGTGTAAGCGGAGCGTTAGAAGAAGAAAAAGAAGAAGGAGTAGGAGAGGGAAAGGGGGAAACGGACGGACAAGGGATAAAGGATGAGGTGGAAAAGAGTGAGAACGGGTGTGTGTGTGTGAGAGAGAGAGAGAGAGAGCAGGAACGGTTTACAACGAAAGGAAAACGTTATGATTAACTTACGCAAAATGAATCGAGTTTTCCCGGCAGTAATTAACGCGGCGGCCACGGGTTTCGATTTAGATTAAACGAAAGTTTCATGTTGAGCTTTTGATATGAACCAAACGAACGTAATGAAAGCGTTCGTTCGTTCGTTTGTTCGTTCGTTTGTTCTTTCGTTTGTTCTTTCGTTTGTTCGTTCGTTTGTTCGTTCGTTTTGGCCAGTTTTTGATTCATTGGTATGCAATGTGAGTTTATCAGGAGGAAAAGCTCTCCTCGCGTCTTTTTCGTCTTTGTTTTGACCACCACCCTTTCCTTGTACCAATTTCTCTGGTCCTGATTTTTTTTTGGGGGAAAATTTTTTCTCTTTCCTTCCCCCTCCCTACTCCTCTATTCTCCCTTATATAATTCATTATTTCCACATATTTTTTTCATACATAATTTATTATCGTTTGTTATTTTTCATTTTTATTCCTTTCTACCCCGTTTCGTATTTTTATACTTTTTTTTTCCAACTCTCGCTCCGTTTCGTTACACTGGAAAAAAAAGAAAAACTTTTTAATCCCGTTCGAGTCACGAGTTTTTAAATTAATAATAATAATAATAAAACATGTAGTTTAAAAATTTTCTAATTTTTTCCCCTACTTTATAAATTATTATAATTACTTTCATTTTTTTTTTTACATCGTGTGTGTTATGATGATACTCTTACATAAATTTTTAATTATACTAAAATACCAATCGATAATAATAATAATAATAATAATAATAGTTTTAAATATAATTTAATTTAATTTTTAAAAAAGGCGGCAAATTCAAAAACAATAACCGAATCAATTCGAACGTGTTTTAATAGGTTTTTTTTTCTTTTCTTTTGTTTTCATCACCGTTTATTTTAAACGTTTTTTTTTTTTTTTTACAGCAGACGACACGTTTTTTTTTTTTTTTTTAATTTCATTTAATGTAAATTTTAATTAAATATTATTATTATTATTATTATTAATATTTTATTTTTTCGAGAATAAATTAAACGTTTTGCAATATTCACGCGTGAGTTTTCCTCTTTTCTCTCTTTTTTAATTGACCGTAACCGTGCATAAGCTAATCGTGTGCCTACACGTTTTTCATATATTTTGTTATCGTTGAATTTTTAATTCGATCGTAATGTTAATTGCACGAAAAAAAAATAAATAAATAAAGTGTAATTAGAAAACGATACGAGAGACATCTGTCGGTGAAAATTAAACAATTATTATAAAATAATAACAAATGCGTATGGATGACTCCTCGGATATGAAAAGTCAATGGGAACCTTAAAAAAAACCTTTTCTCTCTCTCTCTCTCTATTTTTTTAATATTCATAACTCTCTCTCTCTCTCTCTCTTATCTTTTCCTTCGCAATTTATATTAAAAACTATCGATGAATCTTTTTCGTAACCTTTTCCCTTTTTTTTTTAGGAACGTCCCCTTTGATCCCTTTCCTCAATCAATTGTCTTATTATTTCATCCCCCCTTTCTATGATGGAGATTTCGCATCGGAATTTCTTTTTAAATTAAAAAAAATATTTTTTTTTTGCATTGCATGAGGACAAATTGATCTAACCGTCAAAAATCCCTTCTTCCGCAACAACAATAATAATAATAATGACAACAACGACAATAATAAAAAATATGAAAACGGAAAACGTTTTAAACGTAAATGAAATCGACAATGGATAATGGGGAACAATGAGGACGTAGTAAAAGAAAAAGATAGATAGACAGAAAGAGAGAGAGAGAGGGGAAGGAAAAAGGAAATAACCTTTTGTAGAATATCATAGAGTAAGAGTGTTATTTAGCGGTTGCTAATTTAAACACTTGAAATTTAGTATTTTCACAGCATGACTTGCTCAAATTATATATCCGTACGTAATACGATAAAAATAAAAAGGAAAGAAAAAGGAAGAAAGGAAGAAAGGAAGAAAGAAAAAGGAAAAAGTTACAAAAAAAAAAATTGACGTTTAACCGCAATCATAACAATAATAAGGGATAAATAAGAAAAGGGTTGGTTGATAGCAGGGGGTGAAAGGTTACAACAAAAAAAAATTTTTTTTTTTCGTAAGTTGGCACGTCGTTTCACGATAATGCAATTATTTTTACACTTTTTTTTTTTTAATCGTCGCGTTTAAAGTAGGAAAAAAAAAATTAATTTTTTTTTACTCTTTTTCTCTCTCTCCCCTTCCCCTCTCCCTCTCCCCCTCCCTCTATCTCCCTCTTCCTCTCTCTCTTGTCATTCTTTTTCGAAAAAATCAGAAAAACGTCTACGTTTGTTTGTTTGTTTGTTTTTACGACCGCGAACCTTTTCCGTTTCCTTTTTTGTCGTCGTCGTTGTTGCAAATATTCAAAAGTGGTTTCTGTATCCCTAACATCCCGTGGGCGTGACTATACGAATAAGATCTCGTGGGGTGATTTAAATAAAAAAAAAAAAAAACCGGAAATTTCTTCACCTGTGTGTGCCTACTATATTACACCTGAGGGAATCCACGAGAAATTTAAAAATAAAAATAAAAAATATTTTTCTAACCTTTTCAATTTATTACGATTGTTTTTTTCCTTCTCTCTCTCTCTCTCTCCCTTCTCCTTTTCCTTTTTTGCGTACGATACATTCTTCTACCACTTCCTCTACATCCCGATACCTGTTGCCACTTCCTTTAGGGTTTTTAACGCTTCATTCGCGTTTTATTCATCATCCTAACGGTTTACATATTTTCTAAACATCCCTTTTTTCTTTCTTTCTTTCTTTCTTTAATCTTAAAGAGAGAGTTTTTCCAAAAAGGAAAATTCTTCTCAACAACAATTTTCCCATTCCATTTCCATTTTTCCTCTCCGAAGAAAATTATTATTATTATTATTCGAAACCAAATCGAAATGATTGTTTCACCTAAAAAAAAAATTTTTTTTTTTAATTTCTTTTAAATGGTATTCAAGAATAGTAAAATTTCGTTTTAATTTGCCAAAAGTTAATGCCCCCTTTAAAAAAAAAAAACACAGAGGGCCCCCCCGACTAATATAATTCGTTTTCTGCCTAATAAAAATTTAAATGAAAAAACTTTTTTTTGGGTAATAAAAAGCGAGAGAGAGAGAGAGAGAGAGAGAGAGCGACTTTTTGGCGTCAATCATTATACACACACACGCGCGCACTCACGCACTCACGCACACATAAAAATTCGCAAAAAGTTTGGAAGGATTTTTGTTGTTGTTCTTATTCATTGAAGGTACGATGATGATGATGATGAGAATTTGTTTAAAAGGACGTTAAGGTACGTCTACTAGGTACGGTTGTTAGTAAACCCATCATTTTTTTGATTGACCGTTTGAATGTTTTTTTTTTTTACGACCCGGAAAGTGCGCAAAAAAATTCAAAATTTTTTTTTTTTGTCGGCCATGTTGTACCTTAAAATCCTTAATAGTTTTAATCCTCCCGGATACCATTTGAAATTTAAATTTTTTTCTATTCTATTCTTTTCTATTCTTTTTCTTATCCTTCCCCTTTGTTTTCTTTTTCACTCCTGGAACAACAAGAAGAAGTTGTTAGAAAGAGAGAAAGAGATAGAGAGAGAGAGAGAGAGAGTTTATTAATACATAAGCTAAACATTAATTTTTTAATTTTGGTATTTTATTACGTTTTCGAACCGAAATTTTTTGTTTTTTTTTTTTTTTTGGAATATGCCAAATTTTGCACACTCAAAAAAAACTTTTTTTTTATTTTTTTATTTTTTTACTGTCTCGTTTGTTCGTTTTTTGTTAATGAGTACAAACATAAAAAATTTACATCCTGTCGGATTGAAATTAGTTAAAAAAAAAAAAAAAATTAATTTTGGTTCGTTAGACGATTTGAAACGAAGACATTTTTTTTTTTTTTTTTTTTTTTTTGGTTTTTTTATTATAATTAGTCTGGAAAGAAAAAAAGAAAGAAAGAAAGAAAAAAAATTTGTTATAAACGACGCCGCACGTTTTAATAATTTAACCCAAAAAAAATTTACCATTATTATTATTATTATTGAATCGATAATAATAATAATAAAATTTAGATTTTTTATGTATGCGAAAATTTACACGTGATTTCGTTTTTTTTCCTTAACTTCATTTATTAATTTTTTTTATTTAAATGTTTTAAAAAAAAGAGAAAAAGTTTCGTTTCCGGTTTTTTTCCCTACTTATTACTACAACCGGAAATGGAAAACCGCCAATATGTCGCAGTTTATATAAGCCTATTAATTTTTAAAATTTAAAATAAAAAATAAATCGTTTTTGTAAAAAAAAAAAAAAAATATAAAAAAAATTTAAAACAACAAAAACAAACGGTACAATTTTTCTAATCTTTTCCCCCCCCCCCTCTCGTTCTCTTCTTCTTCTTTTTTTCTTCTCTCCTTTTAAATGATTTCACAAAAAGGAAGATCATAATAAGTTTAGACGTGTCTCTACGAAGGCATCATATTTTATTACAAACACACACGTCATTTTTTTTATAATCACATTTTCCTGTTTTAATACCAAAAAAAAACTGACAGAAAAAGTATAGAAGGAGAAGAAGAAAAAGAAGAAGCAGTAGTAGTAGTAGTAGTAGTAGTAGTGGTAGTAGTGGCAGTAGAAAAAGAGAAACATAAAATTTAAAAAAGAAAAATAAAAATTTTACAAAAAAAAAAAATATTAATTTTAAATCTTACATTAATTAAGATGTTGGTTATTGAAGATTTTAATAATTTTTAGACACGCACGCACACGCATCTTCCTCCTTTTAAATATTTAAATAATAATAATAATAATAATAATAATATCATTAATTATGGCG